>NW_025920204.1:234256-534256 GCF_902686445.1 Sciurus carolinensis
ATTCTTAAGCAAATGTGCCTGATATCTATCAGGAGAAACTGCCAGAGTCAGAAATTTTTAGTCAGTTTACACAGGTAAGCTTAATTCTATTCACTGCTAGTATGATTATCTAGCCCAAAGTAACCGAAGTATAGAGATCTCTACTAAACACAGGTTATAACAATAAAGGGATATTTTACAAAAATCAGATGACATTAAGTAGCTTAACTACATTTTCTGGGGACATCAGTGGCATTAAGAGTTAAATGTTGTGTTTACATTCCTGATAACCTGGACAATGTTAAACTTCCCAAATAAAGCCCTTGTGCTCTCCAGCTTTGTTAGGCCTTATTATAGGAACAATTTCTCAGTTCTTCCACCTCCTGGTGAGAGATTGACTTCTGTCATCTTCATGATATGCATTGGCATGTTCCAGATGATGCAACATGTACTTTGTACTAATCTCATTTCAGTACTCATGTCTTTTTGTTTTTTTTCTCATAGAAGCACCCATCCCCAGATGACTTTACAATCTGCTCTTCCCCAACCAGACTTCTACCTTGGACTGCTCGATTGATCCAATTTTTAAAAGGGAACTCCAAACTGCTTGCCCCTCACTGCCCCTTTTCAGCTTAGAAGCAACCAGAATGATCGATCGGTGCACTCTTTTCTCACAGCAGTAAGGAGTTCCTAAAGCAAAAAGGGGGGAATGAAGCCATAATTGGGGACAGGCAGTTAGTGTAGATATAGGGGATCAGGACAAATTGAGAAAATGAAGGCCATGAAAGCCATCTGCCTCTGGAAGTTGGAATAGCTTTTGTTAAGGACCATGTAAGCACGGTCCAACTGATGGTGCTAAGGCAACAATATGAGAGAATACCAGCCCCAGAGGATGAATATGCATGACACCCAAATGAGAATGATTCCTCATTATGAACAACTAAAGAGGGGAATGTTGAGAACAAAGTGACATCTGTGCAGTCATGTTGTACGAACAAGCCATTTTGGGAACTGGCTCGTAAATCCTCCCCCCAGGAAAGGGCACACAGGTACTACCCTCAAGAGCCAATACAGGAAAAACAGGACGTAGTGGGCCCCCAGGGTTTATCAAGGCTGTTTAGGGATATCTGTCTGAGAAATGGGCAGCTGCCCAGAAACCTTATCTATCAAGTACAGGAGAGGGGGCCTAACCCTGACTAATCTCTGCATAGTTCACCCCCTCCCTCCTCCCTTCTTCCTCTAGGGCCATTCAGTTTTGGTGGGACCCAATGAGATTCAAATAAATTGGCAGGACCCAACCAAAAGAGAACAAATGTTTAGTTGTTCCAATGTTAACCAATAATGTACAGGTCTTTGTATGTGAATGATTGTAAACTTTTTTAAGTAGAGTTCTTTCTCATCCCTCAGGGCCGCTCCCCACTCAGCCATGGTAGTGGTCTGAGAGGCTGGTTGTGGTCCAGGCTCAAGCTTCCAAAAAAACCTTGTTGTGTGATTTGCTTTGCCATGTGTGCACTTTGACTCTCTGGGGATTGGTTGATATTGAACCCCAATAAGCAACATAGTGAGACTGTCTCAAAATTTGAAAAAGAATTGTTGTCCTATGTGCTTACATGATTACAAGACTTATATAAATCTACATCATCAATAGAATGAGAAATTTTCTCCACATATGTATAATATATTAAAATACATTCTACTCTCATAAGAACAAATAAAAATCACTAAAAAAAGGATTTGGAGTATAACTTAGGTTAAGGACACTTGTGATCAATCCTCAGTAGTAAAGCAATGAAGGTGACATGAACATACATGAGTTAAATGGGCAATGAGTCACAGGGGTCTCACCTGGCAGAAGAAGGTGAAAAAGTCAAGAAGAAAGAAAACAAAGGGAAGACTCACTAGACAAATTTTAACTTTTCCTTTTCATACATGTTTTAATCCATTAAGTCCCTGATTTTAAATCTTGTATCTCAATGAATTGACATAGGTGCATTACACACAGACTCTGGAGATATATACCACATTTATGTATTTTCCAGATATATATGAAAATATATATGTATATTTTTAAATTCTCCAACCATTCACCTCTTACTTTATTAAAAGAAGAGAGCTCTAATAATGCAGTATTTATCTGAAAGTGACCTGAAATTGTGTACATATTGATCAATTTGTATAGGGGTCCTGTATGCAGAAAAAGGGTCATATGGTTTTCATGTCCTGGGGGAGCCAGTCTCTCTCAGTCTTGTAACATGCACACTGTGGGATCAACTTTTCTTTCTGGTCACCTACTTCTGCCTGAAGAATTCCCTATCCAGGCCATCAAGGCAGATATCCTGGAAAATGTCCTCCTCTTCTTTCTCCTGAGAATGTCTTCGTTTGCAAATTCATTAATGGTCCTGTCATAGGACAGAATACAGCAGATTTCTCCACCTTTCCATTACCTTTTGAGAGTGTTTTCTTTCTTATGTGGAGTGTTGTTAAACAGATCTTTAGATTCAGTATCTCAAAACTCCAGTGTTCTCTGTTGTATTCAGGTTGGCCTCTGTCAATTCCTTTAAGAACTTTTTTCATTTTGCTGGTTCTCTGTAGGTCAAGAAAGTCTGGATTCTCTCTGAATGCTGTGACTGGCATGTTGTGTGGATTATAGAATATTATTATCCTTTGGAGAATAAACACTTTTTGTTTTCTTCAGAAAACCATCCAGTCCCTGTCTACCCTGTGTGTGGCAGTTAATCTGTTTCACAGACCTTGCTTTGCAGTTTTTGTTACTAACCCCAGTGGTTCTTCAGTTCTCAAAGAGCTGAATCACAGAAAAACACAACTATATCAATACCAAGACTCTGCACACTCATGTTGAGTGTAAGGGAGACAACACTCCGGACACAGGTGCCAGGGCAGAACAAAAAGGAACATCCATGGTGCAGGCAGGGATCTGCTTTCTGTTGTTTCTACACACATAGGTAGGTTTTGGTCATGCTGCACTCTTCATGGGTCTCCCTCTGTGACACGTCTCACCACCCAAAGTCTCCACCCCAGAATGTGACATTTTACTCATTATGTAGAGTTGACTTTATTTAGTGAATCTACTGCACATGTGCCTGTAATCTGCCCCTGCCATCATGGAAATATCCTCCCTGGGTTCTGTAGGAGGATGTATTGCTGCCCTGCCTCAGAGAGTTTGGTTTTTGTGATCTTGCTTTTTCTGTCTCTGGCTTCATGGTAACTCAATTGAACAAATAGTTTTCAAAGACAGACTAGCTTCTCAACCACTGATATCCTGATGTGATATTTGAACTTTATAGCCTTGAAGACTCTCTTTCTAACTCCCAGCTTACTGTTATATCTATAAACCCTGTAAGACTGAGAGCTTAGATCCAGCAATGCTGCCCAGATGTGGGTAGCTGTAGGTCCTCTGTCATACTCTCACTCAGGCTTAGCCTGTCCAAAAGTCTACCATTCACCTTTCATGTGTTCTGAGTTCTGTCTTCCCAGAGCAGTATCAGTAACCTAAAAGCCATAACACTACACAGAATTTTTAGTATCTCTGTGAGATCATAGAACTTGCTAGAGTTGAGGCCAAGCCAGTGTTTCCAGTTACTGAAGGGGCTGGAGGAGGAAGTTCTCAAATTCAAGGCCCATCTCAGCAACATAATTAGACCCTCTCTCTAAATAAAACAAACAAACAAAAAAAAAGGCTTGCAGTAAGGCTCAGTAGTAAAGAGCTTGAACAGGATCAACAAGACCTTGGGTATGATCACTAATGTCTTAGGAAATCTAACTAGGGTAATCCAGCAAGAAGGCAAATTCCAAATGGAAGAACTGACAGAGGTTTTCAGAGGGAGATGAAACAGAGGGACTGCCCACTCCAGCAGGGTCACAGACACGTCTCATGAGCAGTGTCTCAGAAGTGAGGTGGTGCAGTACCAACATTTTATTCGGCCTCTGTGCCAGGTGTGATCTGCAGCAAGCTGAACAGGGGTGTCTACAGGTCTCCAGGCAGGTGGGATCTCAGGAACCCCAGCTGCCTGTGTCAGAAGGAACATCACACAAGAGCCTGAGATGCATCACATGCACATTAATTTTGAGTCACAAATTTTAAGAACCTTGTATAGAAATGTGATTTTAAGCGCTGGTACTCTCCATTCCTTGCCAATTAGTGGGAGGGGCTACAGGCTGAAGAGGACAAGTAACATTACTGATCACTCACAGACCCCTGGATATTTCTTGAAAGCCTTGCATTAGCTGTTCCCATTCTCAAGAAGAGTCTACAGGAGGTCAAGGAGTTAACAAACTGAACAAGATGGCAGACAGTGGCAGAACCTCAATCTAGAACACACTGTGAATGACAGAAACACCACTGAGCCACTGTAGAGAACTGAGGAGTGACCTTCTTTCAGTCCCGAAGCTGCATAGTTCATGGCCCCTGACTTGCAGGCCTTTTCCTCCTGGACTCAACCCCTTTCTCTGTAAAGGTTAAGCTGTGGACCCTTGGAAGGAAGGTACCAGGCTGTACCAGGGAATCAGGCAGCCTTGAGAGAAATGGTCTGAGCCAGACTCAGTGATGTGTTCTTTCAATCCAGTTACTCAAGAGAATGAAACAGAAGACAGCAAATCTCTGGCCAACCTTGGCAATAGTGACCCCATGTCTCAAAAGAAATTAGTAAAATCAGAACAGTTAGGAGCTGCAGCCCCAGCTCTGAAAGCCAGAAACCCCAATCTGAGGCCAAGCTGCAGCAGAGCCTGTCCCAACCAGGCCACTGCTGTCTGTAAAGTGAGACCAAGGCCAAGGATTTGGCTGACTCAATCAAGATTGTGTTTGAAAACATTCCACACACATCATGAAGTGAGCCAACTCAATTTATCTTTGTAACAGAAATTAGATATTTCTAAATTAAGGAGCATTTCTAGAAATGAGTATGACTTGTGATCTGCTGGCCCTGGGAGCAAAGTGGAACCAGCTGGGGCAGAGCCAAGCAGCTCCATGTTATTGTTTGCCCAAACTATGGGAATCAAAGCATTGTAAGTGTGTGTAGGATACAGGTGCAGACCTATGAGAGGTAGAAGGGACTGGAAAACAGATGTCTGTTCATGGTTGAGTTCTTGCTCCAGAAGGTCTATGAAGATGGTACAAGCCTCATGTGACACTGGGTGCTTCATGTGTGGCTGGTCAACTGAGGTTCTGGATTTTATTATATTTTATATATGTCATTTTATGTTCTGGTATTTTATTTGGTGGTATCATGGATTGCACCCATAGGGCTACATTCCCTAGACCTTCTTTTATTTTTTATTTTGAGACATGTCTCTCTAAGTTGCTTAAGGGCTTGCAAAGATGCTGAGGCTAGTTTCAAACTCACCATCCTCCTATCTCATCCTGCTAAATCTCTGGGAAGTCAGAAACATGCTATTGTGCCTAGAGATACCCTGGATTTTAAAATGTCATTTACTTTTTACCAGTTCCCATCTGATCAGCACAAGGAATGGCACAACTTTGAAGCAGAAGCAAAGTGTGGCTCCACAGCACAGGGCCAGTCAGTCAGGTTTTGCTTCCAGATCTGAAACTTGAGACCCTGATGCCTGTTTGTGATTCTTGACAATGGGAAGTTTCTCTGGAACCCCAAAATCACTTGCTACTGCCAAGGAACTGTGAGGGTTATATTAGATCACCTTCTCTAGTGTGCTTACCTGAAGTGAAGTCCTCATTCCCATCTTTACAACCCTAAAGCAGGGAAACAGGAGCTCCTGGTCTGGTGTGATCACAGAGTCATGTTAGTCCCATCTTACAGCTCTAAAGCAGGAGCACTGTTGCCCTTGGTATGGTGTGGTCACAAGACCATTCTTGTCCCATTTTATACCTCAGAAAAAGGGGCACAGGAGCCCCTGGTCCACTGTGGTCATGGAACCATTCTAGTCCCATCTTATTTATCTAAAGCAGGGGCACAGGAAACACTGGCACTCTGTGTTCAATTGACTGAATTCATTGTTATCTTGCATTCTCTGCTCCATGGTTCCTGCACTGGTCCAATTGGAGGTACTGGTGGAAGCATTACAGCAGTCCTCTGAAGGACCAGATGTCCTACAATTCTTCCCCTAAAGAGGTGTTGTATGTGAACTGTGCAGCCTGACTCTTGTGTGACAGTGTATTTGTTCTTCAAGTTTCTTTTGGTGTGAGCAACTCAGCTCAGTTCTGTATGATCAGGAATCCTGACTGGCTAAGGAAATATTTCTCAGGGAGTGTGTGGACAAAAAGTAAGGACATGTGGGAAAGTGTCCCCACCCTGAAGTGGGTCATCAAAGGAAGGACAGATATTAAACATCATTGTGAGAACCAGCAGCACCTTCCCACCTTGCACATCACTGCTATCTCTTTGTCCTCCATGAAAACAGGGTGGGTCTCTGGTAATCTAGCTCTTACTGCTCTGGAGTAGCCTGAGGGAGTGTGACTCATGTGGTGTGTGGTAAGATCTTGAGCAAGGAGGACTAGCATTCTGATGTCAGCTTTGCTGAATAAGGCTCATCAGCCAGGCCAAACCATGTAGTATGTGCCCTGCTGTATGTTTGACCTGGATTTCTCTTGCCTGCCCCAGAAATACCCCAGGGACAGGAAAGCACCCTCAAAAACAATCCCAGAAACAAACTCCATATGTGATAGCAAATCTTCATATTTCTTCCGGGAACCCTTTCCCCTTTGTGTGCATCTTCCGCTGATCCCTTTAGGAAAGAGTTTTCAGGAAGACATTTCATGCCACCTGATGTCAATATTCAAACAGTGACCCTCAACTCTTCTATTGATTCTGTAGGCATTGTCCTGGGTATGTGTTTGTGGATTATGTAGGGAACTGGAAGTTTGCAAAGGAAATAAATACTCAGGTTTTGCAAGAAGTGTTAAAAAGAGAGTTGGGTATGGAGGCACAATTTCTTTTATCAGCTCTCAGGTGGGAGGATGCCTGGAGCCCAGATACTCAGGTCAACCTGAATTACACCTGGAGAACCCATTACAAAACCAGAAAAGACAAAATTTTTATAAAGAAAAAAACTCCATTTGCCAAAAAAATCTTTTCAGCTGAACAAGCCACACGTGTTGCAATGGTTTCTTATGCATTCCTTGACAAATGAAAAATAGCAGGTTGTGTCTACTGGGAGCCCTGCAGGATTTTTCCCTTGGGACTAAGAGATGCAGGGTCTCCCCCTCCACTGAACCATCTTTCAGGAATACCAACACCAGCTCACCAAATCTCCATGATGCATCCATGAAGCACTGGATGAAAGCAGAAAGCATTTGATCAAATTAATGGAAGAAATCATAACCTTTGACAAAGACTTGGATCACATCATATGGGAAGTGAGTCAGGGCCAAGGAAGAATCTGGAGGAAGAGGTCAGGAGAACTTCCTGTCCAAAGGGTCAGAGGCATGGATAAAGAGCCAGACATTACAACACAAAATTAGACCTGGCTGTTACAGTATTCTGCTGTCACCCACCTGAGACCTGTAGTCAGTTCTGGTTAGGTCTAAGGTTAGTTGTTTGTTGGATTTATTCTATGTCTCTGCTTTCAGGACAGAAACTCAAAGCAGAGTTGCTGTCACATCCTTCTGTGGCTGTGGAGGACTGGTGTGAGGGCAGACATCTTCTCACTGAAGACAGTTGTGGAATGTGAGCCAAGTTGTGATAAGTTTCTTGACAGACCTGGCCATGGAAAAGTGTTTATTGAAAGAGTTTTAGGCAATGAAAGTTGAGTTCATATGCCAACACAGCCAAGGTCAAAAGAAATTTTTTCCCTTCTGCAAAGTTTCAGTGATAGGCAGAAAAGAAGTGCTGTTTCTTTACTAGAAAAACAAACTCTTTGACAGAGCCATTACTGCAACAGGCTCTTTCATGAGCACTTGTCAGATGCTGAACCCTTGTTCCCTCATAGCTCCCACCCCAGCTGGGGAACCTCACTGATGACTCTTTTTCCTTATAATATATTTTCTTAGTCATCAGTGGTCCTTAATTTAATTTAATTTGTTTATTTATTTGCAGTTCCAAGTATTGAACCAGAGCATTACACATGCCAGGCCAGTGCTACACCACTGAGCCACAACACCAGCCCCTATGCTCTGACTCTCATATGGAGGGTTTTATAACGACTTTGTACTTTTTATGAAAGCTGCTAACTTGAAACACTGGATTCTTCACTGAGAAGGAAGGCAAGCCTCTTTCCCTCTTCAGAAAGGCCTCACAGTACTGAAACTCACATGCGACTAATGTCCTCCACTTAGAACATGAACTGCCAAACAGCTAAGAGAACATCCCTCATAAACAAGATTTTAAGGGCCCAAGGGGGCATATTGTTTAGGAGACAAAGAAACTGACCAACTCCTTGATTGTTCCAGTAACAATCTTCCTAGTCATTCAAAACATCCTCTTGCTTAGCTCTTGGTGCCTAAGCCAGCATACCTGGCCTTGTGAGAGACTCCCCAAGATTGCCTGATTGATGTCTGTCCATACACCATGCTGTCACCACATCAATTGATCCTGGCATCACTTACTCAGATCTGCAGCATCACCAGCTACAACAGGGTGGAATACATGCATGGAGAACCAAGGAGTTTCCCACCAGAGAAAGCACACAAGGCAAGTTAAAACTCACTTTGAAAAGCTTAGCTACTCTTCACAAAATGTGTGAGAAAATGGACCCATTATCCTCCACAAAGGAAATAATCAGGGCTTCACAGCAGCACTTCACTCCAAGCAAAACTGGTCACACACTATCTAGGACCTGGTGTAACATCAAAACACAGTGCCCTCTGTTCAAAAATTACAGGATCCCCAGACCATAGCAACAAGCACTGGCATGAGCACAGCTGTTCTGGGCCTGTGTGACAGCCTGAGGCACAGCCTACACAGCTGTTCCCAAGTCCAGGGGACCTGAACAAGGTTGGTCTCCCATAACCCAAGGAATTTCTTTTTTTTAAGAAAAATGAGAAATAATTTGTATGCTGTAAATGCCACCATTTCAAAATGCAAATTTCTATTGATTTTAGCACATTCACACAGCTGTACTATTATCATGAAGTCCAGACTGTCTGACTACACCAAAGAGAATCTTGTAATCAAACCCAAAAGCAGGATGAGAGCTAAAAGTTTAATTTCATTTTGTTACTTGTGGATTCCCATTTTCTCCAGCACTATTTTTGAATAGGCTACATTTTCTGTAGTTAATGTTTTTGGTACCTTTGTCTAGTACATGACAAATGTGTTAATATGGGTGTGTCTCTGTGTATTCTATCTGAACCACTAGCCTAAGTGTCCGTGTTGGTGCAAATACCAGGCTGTTTTCATTACTATAGCTCTGTAGAAGAGTTTGAGGTCTGGTATTGTGATGATTCCTGCTTCACTTTTCTTGGTAAAGAATCGCTTTGGTTATTCAGGGATTCTTATCTTTTCAAAAATGAATATAGTGGACTGGGGAGATAGCTCAGTTGGTAGAATGCTTGCCTTGCAAGCACAAAACCCAGGGTTCAATACCCAGAACCACAAAAAAAAAAAAAAAGAATATATACTTTATCTCTCACTCTGCACACAAACAGAAAACAGCTCAAAGTAGATTTTAAACTTACACATTAGACAGAGAACCTGCATCTACTAGAAGAAACAGTAGGTCCAAATCTTCACCATGTTGGCCTAGGATGTGACTTCCTTAATAAGACCCCTAAAGTACAAGAAGTTAAATCAGTAATCAATTAATGAGATGGACTCAAACTAAAAAGCTTTTTGTTTATTTATTTATTTATTTTTATTATTGTAAACAAATGGGATGCATGTTGTTTCTCTGTTTGTACATGGCGTAAAGGCATACCATTTGTGTAATCATAAATTTACATAGGGTAATGTTGTTTGATTCATTCTGTTATTTTTTCTCCTTCCCCCCACCCCTCCCACCCCTCTTTTCCCTCTATACAGTCCTTCCTTTCTCCATTCTTGCCCCCCTCCCTAACCCTAACTCTAACCCTAACACTAACCCCTCCCACCCCCCATTATGTGTCATCATCCACTTATTAGTGATATCATTCATCCATTGGTTTTTTGAGGTTGGCTTATCTCACTTAGCATGATATTCTCCAGTTTCATCCATTTGCCTGCAAATGCCATAATTTTATCATTCTTTATGGCTGAGTAATATTCCATTGCATATATATATATATATATATATATATATACCACATTTTCTTATCCATTCATCAATTGAAGGACATCGAGGTTGGTTCCACAATCTGGCTATTGTGAACTGAGCAGCTATGAACATTGATGTGGCTGTATCTCTGTAATATGCTGATTTTAAGACCTTTGGGAATAGGCCAAGGAGTGGGATAGCTGGGTCAAATGGTGGTTCCATTCCAAGTTTTCTAAGGAGTCTCCACACTGCTTTCCAGTGTGGCTGCACTAATTTGCAGCCCCACCAGCAATGTAAGAGTGTAACTTTCTCACCACATGCTCACCAACACCTGTTGTTGCTTGTATTCTTGATAATTGCCATTCTAATTGGGGTGAGATGGAATCTTAGGGTGGTTTTGATTTGCATTTCTCTTATTACTAGAGATGTTCAACATTTTTCCATATGTTTGTTGATTGCTTGTATAATTTCTTCTGTGAAGTGTCTATTCATTTCCTTAGCCCATTTGTCAATTAGATTATTTGCATTCTTGGTGTAGAGTTTTTTGAGTTCTTTATAGATTCTGGAGATTAGCGCTCTATCTGAAGTATGATTGGCAAAGATTTTCTCCCACTCTGTAGGCTCTTTCTTCGCATTGCTGATAGTTTCCTTTGCTGAGAAAAAGCTTTTTAGTTTGAATCTATCCCAGTTATTGATTCTTGCTTTTATTTCTTGTGCTATGGGAGTCCTGTTGAGGAACTCTGGTCCTAAGCCAACATGTTGAAGCTCTGGACCTACTTTTTCTTCTATAAGATGCAAGGTCTCTGGTCTGATTCTGAGATCCTTAATCCATTTTGAGTTTAGTTTTGTGCATGGTGAGAGATATGGGTTTAGTTTCATTCTGTTGCAAATTGATTTCCAATTCTCCCAGCACCATTTGTTGAAGAGGCTATCTTTTCTCCATTGCATATTTTTGGACCCTTTGTCTAGTATGAGAAAATTGTATTTATTTGGGTTTGTGTCCGTGTCTCTATTCTGTACCATTGATCCACCTTTCTATTTTGGTACCAATACCATGCCGTTTTTGTTACTATTGCTTTGTAGTAGAGTTGAAGATCTGGTATTGCGATACCCCCTGCTTCACTCTTTCTGCCAAGGATTGCTTTAGCTATTCTGGGTTTTTTATTCTCCCAGATGAATTTCATAATTGCTTGCTCTATTTCTGTAAGGTACATCATTGGGATTTTAATTGGAATTGCATTGAATCTGTATAGCACTTTTGGTACTATTGCCATTTTGACAATATTAATTCTTCCTATCCAAGAACATGGAAGATCTTTCCATCTTCTAAGGTTTTCTTTAATTTCTTTCTTTAGTGTTCTGTAGTTCTCATTGTAGAGGTCTTTCACCTCTTTTGTGAGATTGATTCCCAAGTATTTTATTTTTTTTGAGGCTATTGTGCATGGGGTAGTTTTCCTGATTTCTCTTTCTGAAGATTCATTGCTTATGTATAAAAATGCCTTAGATTTATGTGCATTGATCTTATATCCTGCTACTTTACTGAATTCACTTATGAGATCTAAAAGTTTTCTGGTGGAATTTCCTGGTTCCTCTAAGTATACAATCATATCATCAGCAAATAGGGATAGTTTGAGTTCTTCTTTTCCTATTCGTATCCCTTTAATTTCTTTGGTCTGTCTAATTCTCTGGCTAGAGTTTCAAGGACGATATTGAATAGAAGTGGTGAAAGAGGGCATCCCTGCCTTGTTCCAGTTTTTAGAGGGAATGCTTTCAGTTTTTCACCATTTAGAATGATATTAGCCATGGGCTTAGTGTAGATGGCCTTTGCCATGTTAAGGAAAGTTCCCACTATCCCTATTTTTTCTAGTGGTTTGAGCATGAAGGGATACTGTATTTTATCAAATGCTTTTTCTGCATCTATCAAAATAATCATGTGATTCTTGACTTTAAGTCTATTGATATGGTGAATGACATTTATTGATTTTCTGATGTTGAACCAAACTTGCATCCCTGGGATGAAACCCACTTGATCATGGTGCACTATCTTTTTAATATGTTTTTGTATGCAATTTGCTAAAATTTTGTTGAGAATTTTTGTGTCGATGTTCATTAAGGATATTGGTCTGAAATTTTCTTTCCTCGATGTGTCTCTGTCTGGTTTAGGTATCAGGGTAATATTGGCTTCATAGAATGAGTTTGGGAGGGTTCCCTCCTCTTCTATTTCATGGAATACTTTGAGAAGCATTGGAATGAGCTCTTCTTTAAAGGTTTTGTAGAACTCCGCTGAGAACCCATCTGGTCCTGGACTTTTCTTTGTTGGTAGGCTATTGATGACTTCTTCTATTTCATTACTTGAAATTGGTCTATTTAAATTGTGTATGTCCTTCTCGTTCAGTTTAGGCAATTCATATGTCTCTAGAAACCTGTTGATGTCTTCAAAATTTTCTATTTTGTTGGAGTATAGATTTTCAAAATAGCTTCTAATTATGTTTTGTATTTCAGTCGTGTCTGTTGTGATATTTCCTTGTTCATTCCGAATTTTAGTGATTTGGGTTTTCTCTCGTCTTCTCTTTGTTAGTGTGGCTAAAGGTTCATCAATTTTGTTTATTTTTTTGAAGAACCAACTACATATTTTGTCAATTTTTTGTATTGTTTCTTTTGTTTCTATTTCATTGATTTCAGCTCTGAGTTTAACTATTTCCTGTCTTCCACTACTTTTGGTGTTGGTCTGTTCTCACTTTTCTAGGGCTTTGAGCTGTAGTGTTAGGTCATTTATTTTTTGAATTTCACTTCTTTTATTAAATGTGCACCATGAAATAAATCTTCCTCTAAGTACTGCTTTCATAGTGTCCCAGAGATTTTGATATGATGTTTCTTTGTTCTCATTTACCTCTAAGAATTTGTTAATTTCCTTCCTAATATCTTCTGTTATCCATTCATCATATAGTAGCATATTGTTTAATCTCCAGGTGTTGGAGTAGTTTCTGTTTTTTACTCTTTCATTAATTTGTAACTTCAATCCATTATGATCTGATAGAATACAAGGTAGTGTCTCTATCTTCTTGTATTTGCTGACATTAGCTTTGTGGCATAATATATGGTCTATTTTAGAGAGGAATCCATGTGCTGCTGAGAAGAAAGTGTATTCGCTCTTGGTTGGAAGGTATATTCTATAAATGTCTGTTAAGTCTAAATTATTGATTGTGTTATTGAGATCTATGGTTTCTTTGTTCAATTTTTGTATAGAAGATCTCTCCAGTGGTGAGAGAGGCATGTTAAAATCACCTAGTATTATTGTGTTATGGTCTATTTGGTTTCTAAAATTGAGAAGGATTTGTTTAACATACATGGATGAGCCACTCTTTGGGGCATAGATGTTTATGATTGTTATATCTTGCTGATTTATGCTTCCCTTAAGCAGTATGAAATATCCTTCTTTATTCCTTCTGACTAACATTGGCTTGAAGTCCACATTATCTGAAATGAGGATGGATACTCCAGCTTTTTTGCTTAGTCCATTTGCATGGTATGTTTTTCCCCATCCTTTCACCTTTAGTCTATGGGTACCTCTTTCTATGAGGTGAGTCTCTTGCAGGCAACATATTCTTGGTTCTTTCTTTTTAATCCAATCTGCCAGTCTATGTCTTTTGATTGATGAATTCAGGCCATTAACATTCAGGGTTATTATTAAGATATGATTTGTATTCCCAGTCATTTGGTTCATATTTAAAATTTTATTTATTTATTTCTTTATTTTTTGACACATCTTGGTTCCTCCTTTATTTGACAGTTCCTTTAGGGTAATTCCTCCCTTTGCTGATATGCTTCTTTGTTTTTTATCTCTTCTTGATGGCACATTTTGCTGAGAATGTTCTGTAATGCTGGCTTTCTTTTTGTAAATTCTTTTAGCTTTGTTTATCATGGACTGATTTTATATCATCGTCAAATTTGAAGGTATGTTTTGCTGGGTATAAGATTCTTGGTTGGCATCCATTTTCTTTCAGAGCTTGAAAAATGTTGTTCCAGGCCCTTCTAGCTTTTAGGGTGTGGATTGAAAAATCTGCTGGTATCCGTATTGTTTTCCACCTGAATGTAATTTGGTTCTTTTCTCTCACAGCCTTTAAAATTCTGTCTTTATTTTGTATGTTAGGTATTTTCATTATAATGTGCCTTGGTGTGGGTCTATTGTAATTTTGTGTATTTGGAGTCCTATAAGCCTCTTGGACTTGATTTTCCATTTTATTCTTCAGATTTGGGAAATTTTCTGATATTATTTCATTGAATAGATTATTCATTCCTTTGGTTTGTTTCTCTAAGCCTTCCTAAATCCCAATAATTCTCAAATCAGCCTTTTCATGATATCCCATAGTTCTTGCAGATTCTGTTCATGATTTCTTACCATCTTCTCTGTTCAACTTTTCTTTCGAGATTAAATATTTTGTCTTCAATATCTGAAGTTCTGTCTTCCAGGTGTTCTATCCTACTGGTTATGCTTTCTATGGAGTTCTTAATTTGGTTTATTCTTTCCTTCATTTCAAGGATTTCTGTTTGTTTTTTTTCAATATCTGTAACTCTTTATTGAAATGATCTTTTGCTTCCTGTATTTGTTCTTTTAACTGCCGTTTGGTGCTATCATTCAATGCCTGCATTTGCTCTTTCATCTCATCATTCAATGCCTGCATTTGCTCTTTCATCTCATCGTTTGCTTCCCTAATCATTTTAATTATGTACATTCTGAACTCCCTTTCTGTCATTTCTTCTGCCATGCTGTCATTGGATTTTATTGATGTAACATCTAGATTTGTTTGGGGCATTTTCTTCCCTTGTTTTCTCATAATGTTCAGGAATCAGTGGGTCATTAAGATATTGCAGATTTTCTCTATCGACTTATAATGTCCCTTAAGATTGCTAGTATATCCCCTCTTATCCTTCAGTAGCCTGCAATCTTGGAGGAAGTTGATAATGTGGAGCTCCATGAAGAAGCTGCCTCTCTAGGGGTGGTGACCCTCAGTTGGTGTATATTCCCTGCTAGTGGGCAGAGGTGCCTCCACTTGTTGACCAATGGTCATCCAATGGGGAACTAGGCTGCAGGCTGAGTCAAGTCCTGTTTGTGCCTGTGTCTCTGGTTTTACTGTCCCTGTGGGAAAACCTCACCCAGCAGGGAAGACTCACTCAGTGGGGACATCTCGCTGGTCAGTTCCCCTCCTAGAGGTTCCCCTCAATCTACAACTACTGCCTGGGCTGGGCTGTCTTCCTCTGCAATGTTCCCAGGGGCTAGGACCTACCTCCTGGGACTGGGAGCCTCACCCTTTGCAGGCAAGTCTCCTTAGGCTGCCTCTCCCAGAGAATCTGCCTGCAGTCCTGGAAACTTCACTCCGCCCCTAGGCGTGTCTCTGTGCGGCTCTTCCAGCAAGAAGCCACCTAGCTCCTGGGACCCTGCTCTGCACCTAATCACCTGGCTATGCAGCCCCTCCTCTGAGCCACCACCTGGAGCCCCGTACAATAGCTCCGATACCCAGAGACCCGCCACACACCTCCTCCTCCAGACAGCAGCTCGGTTTCCGATGCAGTCACTAGGAGCCCAAGCAATTCACTTCCCGTCTCCTCCTCCCACCAACCGCCCGTAGCCCTAGGCAGTCACTCCAAGTCCAAGTGACCCGCCCTGTTCCTTCTCCTCCTCCTTGGGGTAGCCCCCTGGGTGTTCAGGATCAGTGGCTCTGAGACCAAGTGACCCACCACGCTCCTCCTCCGGCAGGCCACCAGTGTTCAGGAGCGGTCACTTTTAGTCCAATCAACTCACCAATCGCCTCCTCCTCTGGCAACCGCCTGTGGCTCTGATGCAGTCACTGCTAGACCAAGCGACCCGCCGCGCTTCTTCTCTTCCTCTGGGCAGCCCCCCGGTGTTCTGGTGCGGTCGTTCTGAGTTCAAACAGCTCTCCACGCAGCTCCTCTTCTGGCAACTGCCTGTGGCTCTGATGCAGTCACTCCTAGACCAAGCGACCTGCCGTGCTTCTCCTCTTCCTCCGGGCAGCCCCCTGGTGTTCAGAAGTGGTCATTCTGGGTCTAAACAGCTCTCCATGCAGCTCCTCCTCAGGCAACTGCCCGGAGCCCCAGTGGTTGCTCTGAATCCAAGCGCTGTGCTGAGCCGCCTCCTCTATGATGATCCCAGTTGTCTGTGTTTACCCCTCCAGCGGGGGGAGGGGTGTCTCACCGAGCAACTCTACTTCACAAAGTTCCCTGTGTTCCGGGGCTACCGCCCCATCTGGGACACCTCCCCAATGGGAGAGACTTCCTCTGCAGCTTTGAGTTGGTCCCAAGTCTCTCACTATCTCCTCTTTTGAATCTTGTGTCCTGGAGCAAGGTGAAATGCAGCCACCCCCTAGTCCGCCATCTTGAAAACTCCTAAAAAGCTTTTTTTAGCAAAAAAAAATCATAATATAAAGAGAGTCTACAACCTGGGAGTAAATCTTTACCACATTCACCTCAGATAAAGCATTAATCTCTAGGATGCATCAATCAATAAATATAGGAAAAAATGTTCTACATCTCTAGCAATAAGAGATGTGCAGATCAAAACCACTCTAAGATTTTACCTCATTCCAATCCAAATGGTAGTTATCCAGAACACAAGTAACAATAAATGTTGTTGAGAATGTGGTGAAAAAGTACACTCATATGTTGTTGGTGGTAATGCAAATTAGTGCACCATTACAGAAAGTAGTATGGAGATTCCTCAGACAACATGGAATGGAACCACAATTTGATCCAGCTACCCTGCTCCTTGGTTTATTCCCAAATTATTTAAAATCAGCATACTATACACATGCAGCTACATCAGTGTTTATAGCAGCTCAACTCACAATAATTAAACTATGTAAGCAACCTAGGTGTCTTTAAATGGATGAATAGAGAAAGAAAATGTGAAATACCTACCCATACCCACACACACACACACACACACACCTAATGGAGTATTATTCAGCTTTAAAGGTGAATAAAATTATTGCATTTTCAGGAAATGGATGGAGGTAGAGAATATCATGCAAAACAAAATAAACCAAAAAAGCAAGGCCTGAATATTTTCTCTGATATGTGGAGGATAATTCACAATAAGAGGTCAGGGTTCTAGGGAAGAATAGAATTACATTATATTAGGTAGAGTGGAGTGAAGGGAGGGGAAGGGATATGAGGATATGAAGAACAGTAGAGTGATACACACATTATAACCTCATATACATATATAATTGCATGACTGATGTGATGCTACAATATGTTCAACCAGAGAAATGAGAAATTAAGCTCTTTTTATGTATGATTTAATGAAATATATAAATGCATTCTACTGTCATGTATAACTAATTAGTATAAATAAAAAAATTAATTAAAAAAAAAGTAAATTAGCACTCCCACTTGACCTGTCTTTTCTGAGGTCAATTTTTCTCAAAATTTTCCATCCAAGGGAAACACCCATCAGAATGAAGAGGTAAGGGAGACACTCTTGAGAGAAGGCAAATAGAAAACTTGCTGCCAGCAAACCTGCCCTGTGGAAGTACCAGAGGAAGTCTCTGTCTAAAAAGGAATGATGAGAAGAGTGTCTATGTAACATCAGGATAAAGAAAACACCCATTAAACAGAAGTGTATGTTGATATAACAGGCTCTCCTCTCAAAGCTCATAACTCTTGTTTGTTGATTGAGGCAAAAGCCACAGCACCATTTCATTTCAGTAAAAACTTAGGACCAAGAAATATGGAGCAAGGAAATGTTTGTCAGTATCACATCAAGACTTTCTTAGTCACAAACAAGATCACCATCAACTTGTATTGAAAGGTAGAGGAATTGGGAGAGATTAAATAGTTTGAAAATGAGAATGAGCTGGTGGAAAATGATCCACTGGACTTCCAGACTCATTGCATGACCACAGTCAGAAAGACCAACAGTGAGGTGGACAGAGGGAGAAACACAGGGTCAACAGTTTTGAACATAGTCCTAGAAGGGGATCAGAGAAATGGTCCAGCTGACTCTGCACAAATACAAGGGAGCAATTTAGTGAAAGAAGAGTGACTTGGTCCACAATGATGCAGGGACAGCAGGTAACATCTGCTGGAAAAAGAAAATGAACTATATATCAAATCTTATACAAAACTTAGAGTGGGTCATGGACCTGAGGGAAAACACAACCCTATAAGACATGCAGTGTGTTGGTCAGCTCCTCCCCACAGTGACCAATACACCTCACAAGGGCACCTCTGAGCAGCCAGGGTTTATTTGACTCATGGTATCAAGAGTGTGGTCAGCAAACTTTGCTGCGGTAACCTCATAGACAATGGGCAGAAAAGTGAAAAGGTGCTCTGTCAACCAGAAATCAGGGACAGAGAGACAGACAGGCAGTAAGTCACCTCACGGTCCTCCAGGACACACCCTGGAATCCATTTCTCCTAGTCAAACCTGACTTGCTTCTCATTTTCAACACCTCCCAGTAAGTCCACTCAAGTCATTAATTTAATTTATACTTTTTTGGCCACAGTGGGGAAGAAATTCAAGGCCTCACTCATGCTGTGCTACCACTGAGGTGTAATCCAGCCTTCTCCAAACAAATTATTAGATGTGTTAACACATCGATAATTTTAGAGCCCTTGTAATCCAGTCTTTTCACCTGTGAACACTAGCACAGACACCTGAGGTTGGGGGATTATTGTAGTTCCAAAGCATACCATTTATTAAAACAAAACTAATCAAAATGAGAAAAATCTCAGAATCTAGGGGTAAGCAAAGAATTCCCAGTTTTGGCAATAAAGTTCAATCTAGAAAAGGAAATATTGAAAAATTGATAAGCTTCTGCTCAGTGAATGCCCTGGTTCAGTGGATAAAAATACAAGAAACAGACTGAAGTAAAATGCAAGCTGTGTGTGGTGTACATGCCTGTCAACCTGAAAACATGGGAGGCTGAGACAGGAGGAGCCCCAATTTGAGCACAGTCTCAGCAACTTAGTGAGAACCCATCTTAAAAAAAAAAAATACAAACAATTGGGGATGTAGATCATTTGAAAATGCCCCAGTGTTCAATTTTCAGTATCCACCACCAAAAATAAAATGTTAACCACACTCTGAGCAAAGGATTACTACCTTGAGTGTGTAAGATATTCTTAAAACTCAACATAAAATAAAAGCAAACAGTCCTTAAAGAAAACAGAAAAATTTTTGAGGGCACTATGCAATCACATGAAGGTGTACAGTGCTCTTAGCCATAAGCATTCTTGAAATCTAATGAGGGCAAATGGTCAAACCAAGAGAATGGTAAAACCATGGAACTGGATACCACTTAACAAAGAGAAAATGAACTGTTGACACACAATAACTTGGACAAGTTTATAGAGGCCCACACTGAAAATATCCAAAAGGTATCATACTATCTGAGTCCAACAAAGCAGCACAGGTGAGAAGAACAGGTTACAGACACAAAGGACAGCTCAGGAATGTTGGGGATTAGGGTTTGGCAGGGCTGGAGAGAGGCAGAAATAAAGAAAGGGAGACAGGAGGGACTCTCTGCACTGGAGGCCTTCTGCATCCTTACTCTACTGCTGTCAGCTACCTGATGAGGCCACAACACAGGGTTTCAAATCAGCTCACATGGGAACACTGGGTAAAGAGTATCTGCAACTACCTCAGTATAAAACATTTGCTTCTTTTACAGTGCTCCAGCTTTGGGACAAAACTAGATGGCCCTGATCACAGGGTGATCAATACTAAATTAATGTGAAGTGAATGGTTTAACATGGAGCTTTACACATGGGCGAGCTCCCATGTGGCTCTCAGAGATGAGCAATGCTCAGCCTCAAGGTGGTGGGTGGGGCATTCATCACCAGAGTATTTAGTCTGGTGGGAGTCTAACATGGATTACTGGGTGACAGGAGCTCAAAGATGGTTTCCATATTTCTCAGCAGACAAGTGGCTTTTTGGTGGCACCTTTTTATGAGTAGGTATGGATTGAATGGCAGAGGAATGAAGAGGAGATTAGTGCTGGGTGTGGTGAATTTGTGTGTTCTGGGAAACAATACAGGCATTACTTCTCAGATGGATATGCAGGGAAGGTGTTCAGAAATCAACCCTGGCAGAGAAATTTAATGCAGTCTCATCCTCATGGTTGAGGTATGTGGGTCAGTCTCACCCAGGAACCTCAGAGATGAAAAAAAGCAGCATGCAACCTGCCTTTCACAAGAGAAGAAAGAGACATTGCAAGAAAGAGCCAGGTGACAAGAGTGGAAAGGTGCTGCTCATCTTCCTTTCACTACAGCTTTAAGTAAGTAGAATGCATGGGCACAATCAGTACTGCTGGTCAACAGCAGCTCTGGACCACTGAAAGTGACCTTAAGGATGGGGGGTTGGAGGAGGGGCAGGTCCAGTCCCTGCCTGATCCTCAGCATGAACTTAAGGTGTATCTATGACCCCGAGCCCTGGAAATTCACCCCTTTCCTCCAAAATCTTTTATATAAACTTTGAAATGGGTTGAGTTTATAGGGAGACTGACTGGGGAGAGTCTTTAGAGATGATGCCCCTCCCTGCAAACTCCCCCTGCTGTCCACACCTAGTGCCCATTTTCCCTATGGACTCTCAGTTTCTTCACAGACCCACACTCACACAGAATCACAACTTGTTCTCTGAGGACAATTTTCTCAACCATCCAGAGGGCACTATTCATGTGAACAGTCTGGTACTCCTGACAGGCAAAGTTGGGAGCAGAACCTGGAAACCTAGGCATGCACATACACGCATGCACACAAGCGTGAAGATGTGGTCTCCACAATGTAGCATTCAGGCTTGCAAAAACTTGCTAACAACCCAAAACCAGAAAGCTACTGTGAAAATGAAGCAGCACCTCTGAAAAGGAGGTGGGACAATATTGAAGGACCCCTGAATAATGAGGGGGGAGGAGTGAATGGAGGAGCCACACTCCTTTATGGCAGATGTTGATTTCATAGAAAGTAGACAGGTATGGGTCAGAGGACTTCCTGGCTTCATTTGCATTCCCAGAATTTTAACTACCAGCAGGTCAAGGACCCCTCCAATCAAGGGAGGTTCAACCTTTCTAACCTGTTCATAAAACTAAATCCCCATTCCATGCCTGGCTCTAGCAGGCACTTTGGATGGATTCCAGCTCTGCTCCCTTAGATGACTTCCTTCTATATCAAGTGTGTGGCTGGAGACAATGCCAGAGCTCTGAGGGTGTAGCCTGAACCAGAGATCACCTAAGTTTTGCAGAGGCACGTCATCACAGAAATTGTTTAACTGCAGGAATGGATGGGTTCCAGGAGCCCCATAGATACCCAAATCCAGGAATGCTTAATTCATTCCTAGAAAATAGTACAGTATTTGCATATAATGTATGCATGCATTTGAATTTTATAAACCATCTGGACATTAAATGGAATACCAAGTAGAATATAAACACGTTGTAACAAGTAAGGGAGTAATAACCCAAAAATGTTCTTGTTTATTTAGTTCAGATGGAATCATTTCTAATGTTTTTCAGCTAAGGTTGGTTGAATATGAGGATGTGGAAATGCATATATGGAGAACCACCTACCCGCTAAACCCCTGAGAGACATAAATATCTGAACATTTATTCAGCAAAATCAGGAGGGGGATTTCAAACTAAGGAAAGCAGAACTGACTTCTCTCACATCCCAGGGCTGGAGTTAAGTTACATGGTGTAGCACCTGAGAAATCTGCTCAGATTGGCTGCAGCTGAGGTGTGTGATGAAGTCAGGTGCACCTAGCCCATCTTTCTCTAGAGGATGATTTTTGCATACCCACAGACATTTTTTCAACTCCACAAAGGTGGAAGGGCATTGGTGGTAGGTCACCTTCAGTCAGAGGCTCCTTCTGGTTCTACTCCTTTATGCAAAATGTCCTCAGTTTTTGTTTACAATTCCATGTGGAAACAGAGATTCGTGAATGATTAGTATGACTCCATGTCTTCTGGGCACACTCCTCCTTCTCTTACTCTGCCATCCCCAATTTTATTGTGAAAGAAACATCCATCTGCAATCAATTGTAGTATTGAAAGCCTAGCTAAGAGAGTTCTATTGGAACTAACAGTGAATCCAAGCCAATCACAATAGCAAGGTCTCAACTAAACAAAGGAGACAAACAAAATTGGCAAACTGTAAACTGACTTTGTAACAAGATGAGGTCTTGTTTACCTTGCATCTCTTTTCTGTCTCTAAATGCTGCCTCATCTTGTGCCCCTAATCTTCTGCTTTGTGTTCCTGGATTATGAATCATTATTTTAAACTTGTGCAATTTGTTGAAGTTTCTTCATTTAACAGTGACTTTGGAATCTAATTTAAAAGTTTATTGGTTTAAATATAATTATGTTTCAGTGATATAGCTTTGATATTTATAACCTATTTGCATGCTCAAGAAGTTATTAATATTTAAAATAAAGCTGCTGCTTTTTAGAATGTTTGAGAACCATAATATGGTTTTGAAGATTTTTACCTTTTCAAAATTAGCAATATTTTACAAAGAATAGAAAAATCTAACAACATTCTAATCTTAAAAAAAATTCCGATGTTTTCAAGATTGCAAACTAGAGGGTGACTGAGAATATCCTTTCACTCCAGAACTCAGGTTTCAAGAAGGGGAAGTATTGAGAGATTGAACTGGCTCAGAGACACTGAGTGAGTCACTCCCACTGGGTATATCTTGGCCCTGGAAGCAGGCTAGGACAGTGGGCATCTTCTCAGAGCAGGGCAGGGCAGCGAGAGGCTTCCTGAGAGTCCGGCTCCATCCAGTGGCAGGCCCAGTACACAGCCAGCTTCTCAGAGCAGACCCATCCAGTGAGAGGCTTTCTGCTCTCACCCAGAGTTCCACTGAGATATTGCAGACGAGAAAACAGGGGAAGAAAATGTCCCAAACAAACCTAGATGCTATATCAATAAAACCCAATGACAGCACAGCAGAAGAAATGTCAGAAAGGGAGTTCAGAATGTACATAATTAAAACAATCAGAGAAGCAAATGAGGAGATGAAAGATCAAATGGAGGCATTGAAAGATGAGATGAAAAAGCAAATACAGGCATTAAATGATTGCACCAATCAACAGTTAAAAAAGCAAATACAGGAAGCAAAAATCATTTCAATAAGGAGTTAGAGATACTGAAAAAAAAACAAAAATCCTTGAAATGAAGGAAACAATAAACCAAATTTAAAACTCCATAGAAAGCATAAACAATAGGATAGAACACCTGAAAGATAGAACTTCAGACATTGAATAGAAAATATTTAATCTTGAAAACAAGGTTGACCAAACAAAGAAGATGGTAAGAAACCATGAACAGAATCTACAAGAATTATGGGATATCACAAAAAGGCCAAATTTAAGAATTATTGGGATGAGGACAGCTTAGAAAAACAAACCAAAGGAATGAGCAATCTATTCATTGAAATAATATCAGAAAATTTCCCAAATCTGAGGAATAAAATGGAAAATCAAGTACAAGAGGCTAATAGAACTCCAAATACACAAAATTACAACAGACCCTCACCAAGACACATTATTATGAAAATACCTAACATAGAAAATAAAGACATAATTTTAAAGGCTGAGATAAAAAAGAATCAAATTACATTCAGGGAAAAACCAATAAAGATATCAGCAGATTTTTCAATCCAGACCCTAAAATCTAGAAGGGCCCGGAACAACATTTATCAAGCTCTAAAAGAAAATGGATGCCAACCAAGAATCTTATACCCAGCAAAACTTACCTTCAGATTTGATGAAGAAATAAAATCCTTCAATGATAAAGAAAAACTAAAAGAATTTACAAAAAGAAAGTTGGCATTACCGAACATTCTCAGCATAATATTCCATGAGAAAGAGATGAAAATCAATGATGGAAATCAGTAAAGGGAGGAACTAGCCTAAATGAATAGCCAAATAAAGGAGAAACCAAGTCGTGTCAAAAAACAAAAATGAGCCAAATGACTGGAAATACAAATCATACCTCAATAATAACCTTGAATGTAATGGTCTGAACTCATCAATCAAAAGATATAGACTGGAAGATTGGATTGAAAAGAAAAATTCAACAATATGCTGCCTCCAAGAGACTGATCACATAGAAAGAGATGCCCACAGACTAAAGGTGAAAGGATGGGAAAAAACATACCATGCATATGGACACAGCAAAAAAGTTGGAGAGTCCATCTTCATTTCAGATAATGTGGACTTCATGCCAAAGTTAGTCAGAAGTGATAAAGGACATGTCATACTGCTTAAGGGAAGCATAAATCAGCAAAACATAACAATCATAAATATCTACACCCCAAACATTGGCTCATCCATGTATGTCAAAAAAATCCTTCTCAACTCCAGAAATCAAATAGACCACAACACAATAATACTAGGCAATTTTATCACACCTCTTTCACCACTGGACAGATCGTTCAAACAAAAATTGAATAAAGAATCCATAGATCTCAATAACACAATCAATAATTTGGACTTAACAGACATATATAGAAAATACCATCCAACAAAGAGTGAGTATACCTTCTTCTCAGCAGCACATGGATCCTTCTCTAAAATAGATCATATTTTGTGACATAAAGCTAATGTTGGCAAATACAAGAAGATAGAGATAGTACCTTGTATTCTATCTGATCATAATGGATTGAAATTAGAAATAAATGATAGAATAAAAAAAAAGAAACTACTCCAACACCTAGAGATTATATAATACACTATTATATGATTAATGGATAACAGAATACATCAGGAGGAAAATAAAAAATTCTTAGAAGTAAATGAGACCAAAACACACCATATCAAAATCTCTGAAACACTATGAAAGCAGTACCTAGAGGAAGATTTATTTCATGAAGCATATTCAATAAAAGAAGAAAAAATCAACAAATAAATGACTTACCACTACAACTTAAAGACCTAGAAAAAGAACAGACCAACACCAAAAGTAGTAGAAGAGAGGAAATAGTTAAAATTAGAGGTGAAATTAATAAAATTGAAACAAAAGAAACAAGAGAAAAAATTAACCAAATACATGATTGGTTTTTTGAAAAAAGAAACAAAATTGATAAACCCTTAAACACTAACAAAGAGAAGGAGAGAGAAAACTCAAATTACTAAAATTTGGAAGAACAAGGAAATATCAATACAGACACAAGTGAAATACAAAATATAATTAGAAGCTATTTTGAAAGTCTATACTCCAAAAAAATGAGAAAATCTCGAAGACATCAACAGGTTTCTAGGGACATGTGATTTAACTAAACTAAACCAGGAGGACATACACAACTTAAATAGATCAATTTCAAGTAATGAAATAGAAGAAGTCATCAAAAACCTACCAACAAAGAAAAGTCTGGGACCAGATGGGTTCTCAGCCAAGTTCTACAAAACCTTTAAAGAAGAACTCATTCTAATACTCCTCAAAGTATTCCATGAAATGGAAGAGGAGGGAACACTCCCAAACTCATTATATGAAGCCAATATCACCCTGATACATAAACCAGACAGAGACACATGGAAGAAAGAAAATTTCAGACCAATATCCTTAATGAACATGATGCAGAAATTGTCAAAAAAATTTTAGCAAATCACATACAAAAATATAATAAAAAGATAGTGCACCACAATCAAGTGGGTTTTATCCCAGGGATGCAAGTTTGGTTCAACATCCAGAAATCAATAAATGTCATTCACCATATCAACAGACTTAAAGTCAAATTTCACATGATCATTTTGATAGAAGCAAGAAAAACTTTTGATAAAATACAGCATCCATTCATGCTCAAAACACTAGAAAAAATAGGGATAATGGGAACATTCCTTACTGTTTTAAAGGCCATCTATGCTAAGCCCATGGCCAATATCATTCTAAATGGTGAAAAACTGAAAGCATTCCCCCCAAAAACTGAAACATGGCAGGGATGCCCTCTTTCACCACTTCTATTCAACAGTGTCCTTGAAACTCTAGCCAGAGCAATTAGACAGACAAAAGAAATTAAAGGGATATGAATAGGAGAAGGGGCAAATCCTGAATATCAAAAGAGGACACATTAGACAACATGCAAAAGTGTGAAAGGCCTTAGTGAGTAAGAAGATTGTATCCTCAAGTATTTTCAAATTGTAGCATCCTAATTATTTCCTGAACTGGTTATATCCACTGCCAACCTGCCAGGTGCCTAGTGTCTCTGTTTTCCCTCTTTAAGTGTGACTTCTTTTCAATAGGGCTTCTTGTGTCTTACTTGACCCTGCAAAGCATGAGCCACTCATTCCCAGAACCATGGTGCACATGAGAACATCATATCCTTCAAGCAATTCTGCATTGCATCTCTTCAGGCCATTCATCCAAATTAACAATAGTCTGGAAGAGGGCCTCATTACTCTTGACACTGGACCTCCAATGATACTGGGAGACTAGATTGAACATTCCCCCATTTTCTCCTGAATGCTATCAACAGGAGCTAACACTTATGCATCCCCAAATCACACAATTCATTTGGACTTCAAGTCATTTGCAAAACGATGCTGAGGAAATCTAAGTGAGAAGAGTCAGGGCCAGGGCAGCTGTCTTTGGTCCTCACCTCTTGGTTTTCTGCATGACATTGAGGTTGACATGGAACGTGCTGAATTGTGCAAGTCCACTTCAGTTGCACAGCATCTGGAGTGTGCCCAACAAGCCTCATAATTGCCTAAGACAAGTGTAGTTGTCATTTGGAAGTTCCTGCCATTTTCAACCTGGTTAGCATCATCTTCTTGATGAACTTGCTGATTATATAACCCCATGAGCATAGTCGTGAGAATGAACTCACCTATGAGTTGTTGTGAGTTGACTCCTGTTAAGGAACACCTCCGGCTAAGAAACCCGGAAAGCACTGCTAACTTTGACCGCAACTCCATGATGAAAGTCTGATTGGAAAAGGCTTTCGTGTCCAATTGTTTCTTTTTCAACTGTGCCGATTGAGTTGGTGAAAAAAAGGAGAAAAAAATAAGAGAAGGGAGTGTTGGCATATTCAAAAGTGTTTTTCTGTCCCCTCCCCATCTGAGGGTGCAGGGAGGGAGTTGAACCATGGTCCTTGCACGTGCTAGGTGAGTGCCCTCCAAGAGGAGCTATCTCTTCAGCATGGCAGGACCAGTTTTAGATACCCTATAGATCATCTATTGTTCTCTGCAGAAAACCGAGCCCCATACAAAGCCAACAAATTCCTTAGAAAATCTTCATCTTCCTTTCCAAAGCAATCCTGCAAGGAAACTTTTGTGCACATCAAGAAACAAAATCAAGTGGTGCATCATGAGGGGAAATGGTTATCCCTATCTATTGAAGGATGTAAAGGTTTGTATCTGAGCACTGATCAGAAAATGATGTCAGTAAGCATGGAGTTTGTGTTTGTGGGAGGCAGAAGGAGAGTCAGGCATATGTGAGAATCAGAATATGCTCAGTTTGTCAGTATAAAGGGAGATATCAGGGATCATGTACACCTGGAGTCCTAGTCATTCCAATCACAAACCGCTGACTCCTTCTTCACTCCTCTTTTTCCTTCTGGCATTTTCCTTGGGCAATTTCTAACCTGGAGATGTCTGGGCAAAAGGCACAACCTAGTGAAGGTGTTGGATCTTGCCTCACATCTTATTTATGGATGAGGAAGAGGAAGGTGTTTCTCATGGGCAAAGTCTTTTTCCTAAATGAGGGAATGCCTCAGGAACACAGCCAGACTCTGTCAGTCAATCAAAAGAGGAAAAGGGAAGTGGTGATGGCTCACAGGGTCTATGGCCCCAGGATTGATATACGCTGGTGGGAAGAAAACACAAATTCCTCATGCACTGTCCACCTGCCCCTAGTTAGTTTTGTAGCTCTTTCTCTCAAGAATCAATGGAGTGAGATAGAAGTCATATCCTGGATCTGTATCTCAATCCTTCAAACTCAATCCGTTCCCCTCTGAAACTGGCCTCACTTTTGGTCTCCAGTGTTCCCATTCCCTGAGATGAAAAAATGGGAGAGGGACTCTACTCTCAGTGGAAGTGGCGGGCTTTGGGCATGGCAGGTCTCAAGGGTGCAGAGGTTTTAGGCCCAGGCAGGAGCACACACTTTCTCTCTAGCCTCAGAGGCTTTCTCTGGGCCTTTGGCCACCTGGATGTTGAGGAGTGACTTCTATGACCTCGTGCCTGCACCTCAGACATTGCCTGAGGTCACAGAGGGGTGCATGCCAGCTGAATGGCATCACAGTTCCCATGGCAACCAGAGAAGCTTCTGATCCTGGAGGCTTCAGAGGGAGATTACAAAGAAGTGTCAGCTGTGTGGTAATGGTAAGAGGAAAAAGGAAGGGAGCCAGGGCCAGGGGCCTGATCTTTCAAGAAATGGGATCCTAACATGTGGACCCACTTGAAGTGGAGCCATGGGGTTTATGGGGCACTGCAAGTGGGCCAGGATTTGCTCCAGTTCCAGGCAGCACAGGGTATCCCCCTGATGCCTGACTGCTTTCACTACACTACAGGCATACTAGGTGGTGCTGTGCTGGTTTAGCCACACCGGACATCATGGAAGCCCAGTTACCTATCTCCTGCTGTGGTCAGGGAATACCCAAGAGGTCTGGGGGACCAGGTAGGGACAGCAAACTGCCATGAGGTCACATGTTCACCCAGCTTAGCACTGGCCCCATCAGCATCTCCCTCCAAAACCACTCCTCCAATCTGGGCACACCTGGGATATGGCCAAGCCAGGCAACTTGCCTAGGGTCCTAGCAGTCACATGGCATGATGGCTGCTGACAGCTCAGGGCAGGGGAACATGCAGCACAGCTCCCTGGCTTAGGTACTCCTTGTATAGGAAAACATCACAACCTGCTTGTCAGTTGCCCCTCCTTTCTGAGGTAGCTCTAACAGGAGACAGCTGGAACCTGGGGAATTGGTCTTCCAAGTGCAGGTGTGTGGTTGCTATGATGACTCATAAGGAGGCCATGGAGTCATTCAGTCAGTCTGTCGGATGGAGGGCAGGGGGGAGTTGCCAGGCAAGGGGAGATGTTCTGTGCTCACTCCACCTGCCAGGGGCAACCACCTTGGCTGCAGATTTACACCTGGGTTGCACTCAGAATTTGTCCTGCCATGATTTTTCCAGATGTCCTGCAACACACCTTCAGAGGGAGAACTTTCTAGTCCTTCTCTGTTCACCAAGGGTTCATTCCCTTGACCTCACCAGTGCCTCTGTGGAAAAAGACCCTCTGAGAAATGACCAAGAGTCCTATTATCAGCCCCTGTAAGATGCAGAGCACAAGCCCTTGGATAAAACAAGAGCCTGCTCTTGGCATGAAAAACACATTTTCACAGAGCACAATGCCAAAGGTGAACAGGCATCGTGCTGAAAGAGAAATGGCACAGAGCTTTAAGGCTGAATACTCAAAAAGGCAGAGTGATGACCTCTGAGGGGCATGAAGAGCAGAAGGGTGCTGGTGTTGAAAACCAACTTCAATGAAGGGACACTAACAAAATGGGCATTGCTTAAGTCTGTATCCAAATTCCAGGCCATTTATTTAGCTTCAATATACTGCTCAGGTACAGGAAGTAGTCAGTGCCAGGTCATTCTGTGAGCAAGCATCATGACTGACCCTAATTCCCCTTGCAAGGACATCAATGCCCCTTGCCAAATCCTGGCTTTTTCCTGTTGCTTGTAAGGGACAGCTGATGATGTATATGCTCATTTTTACTTCTTTCAGCCAACACCTCTGAGGGAAGACTTTCCTTACACCACACACTCTTCTCCATTGTCCTTCAATGTAAATGACTTCACATAGGGATATGCAGCACAGAAACATGACTCTGGAGAAAAACAGTGCACCTCAATATCACATATTTAGTTCTAACCTCCTGCTCAAAAGCAAAAGTGAATACCCCATGGAATGGGCTGTCGGGGTTTCTAGGACCCCCAGCCTTGGGCACGGTCAAGATGGCACCTGATGCTGAGCCAAAAGCGGCCAGCTATACAGTAAACAACCAGCGAATTCCAATGATTGGCTAGTTAACAATGTGATTAGAGCATGCCCCACACGTGTACCTATTCTATGCCTGCAGCTGTCCGCGCGTTTACCTCGTGTGCTCCCCCCTGATTGGTTGAAGTGTATATAAGCTTGGTGGGTGGGGGAGTGAGAGAGGAAGCGAGAAGCTGGAAGCTGGGAGAGCACGGGAGAAGCTGGGAGTGCGTGGAAGCTGGGAGTAAGAAGAAGCCGAGAGAAGAAGAAGCTGAGAGTAGGAGTAAAGGCGAGGAAGAAGAGTGCGAGCGAGGGTGAGAGCCGAGTGGGAGAAGCGGAGCGGCCGAAGCAGGCGAGAGTTAACCAGTAGAGTGAAGTGTAGGAGAGGGACTGTGCATAATAAACTTCCAAAGCTTCAGACGTTTGTCGTGTCTCTCTCTGTGGCCAGAGGGAACGCGATAACTGGTGCCGAAACCCGGGAAGATGAAAACCTTATAAAGAAAACAAGGTAAGATATCTAAAAAAATTTTTTTAATAAGTTAAACCGGTTATAAAAAAGTTAAAGGGTATCGGGATACGCCATCAGCGGTCCTGACACGTGGAACGCAGGTTAAAAGGTATCAGGATACGCCATCAGCGGTCCTGACGCGTGGAACGTGGGTTAAAAGGTATCGGGATAAGCCATCAGCGGTCCTGACGTGTGGAACGCGGGTTAAAAGGTATCGGGATACGCCATCAGCGGTCCTGACGCGTGGAACGCGGTCCAATTAAAGTGAAAGTAGAAACACGCTTGAAGCGGTTCAATTAGGGTGTAGGTAGTACGTGAAAAGCGGCTATAAAAATTCTAATGCACACTTGATAGTTTTCCATTCAGTAATCTCGTTGCTCCTGGCAGCTAGGCCACTGTTTGTTATTGTAACTGCCATAACTGAAGCTATTCAAATTAGTAACAATGGGGTCTGAAACATCTAAATTCAGAATGCAGCAACCCCTCAGGGAGCTATTAAAAAACCATGGGACGCCATTAAAGGAAAAAACAGCTAAAGTATTTCTCGATACTGTGGAAAGGGTTTCCCCTTGGTTTTTGGATGAGGGCCTTTTGAATACCCTACAGTGGGAACAGCTGGGGAAGGACCTTCGTATAGCGGATAGGCAAAACCCTTTGCCAGTAGGCACTATGGCTATTTGGTCTCTTATTGAATCCTGTCTGCAAGATAAAAACAAAAAACCTTTACTTACTCACCAAGCCTTTAGCTGAGGGAAGACAGGTTTTGGAAGAAATAAAAGAGGAATGCTCATATCTTTCTCAAAATTCAGAAAAAGGAACTAATTCAGATGAGGAACTATCAGAAGGGGAATTATCAGGAGAGGAACTGGAAAAAAGAGTACAAAGATTAAGACTAGATGAAAAGCCCCCTCTAGTGCCCGTGTTGCCTAGTGCACCTCCCATAAATAGGGAACCCCCTCATGAAGCGTCCAGTTTCGGGTTACGCTCAGAATGGAGTCATCTTGGATCTGTAGCATATCCTGTTTTTGAGGATGCTCAAAATCAAAGATTCCACCAACCCTTAGACTTCAAAATAGTGAAACAGTTAAAAGAAGCAGTTAGCACATATGGTCCTCAGTCAGCTTTTACTATAGCCTTAGTAGATACCTTGACATCATTAAACTTAGTGCCCCAGGACTGGACTAATCTTGGTAGGGCCGCTCTGTCTGGGGGACAGTACCTTATGTGGAAAACATCATGGAAAGAAATATCTACGGATACCGCCCGCCGAAATGCAGCAGCGGGGAATCTCCAAGTCGATAGGGACATGCTTATGGGCGTAGGACCTTATGAAACCCTTCAGGCACAGCTTAATTATCATCCAGCAGTCTATGCGCAAATTGCCGTGGCTGCAACCAAGGCCTGGAAAACATTACAAGGAGCAGGAGATTTGCAGGGCCAGTTGTCAAAGGTAACTCAAGGGAGTAGTGAGCCCTACGCGGACTTCGTCGATAGGCTAATTCAGACAGCATCATGCATCTTCGGAGATGCAGAGCAAGCCATGCCCCTAGTAAAACAATTGGCTTATGAACAAGCCAACAAATGGTGTAGGGAGGCCATAAGACCTCATAAGTTCCTCATCTGAATTAGTTCCTTTTTCTGAATTTTGAGAAAGTTATGAGCGTTCCTCTTTTATTTCTTCCAAAACCTGTCTTCCCTCAGCTAAAGGCTCGGTGAGTAAGTAAAGGTTTTTTGTTTTTATCTTGCAGACAGGATTTAATAAGAGACCAAATAGCCATAGTGCCTACTGGCAAAGGGTTTTGCCTATCCGCTATACAAAGACTTGTCCACCTACTTAAAAGTGTGTAGAGATGTAAATGATACTTCGGCGCAGAGCAGTGCCTTTGTAGCAGCCATAGACAGACAAACCACCTTGTTGTCTGCCGCACTTGCACAAGCCCAGGGGAGGTTCCCTTCAAGAACTAATAAGGAGTCTTTAGGATCATGTTTTGTGTGCGGACAGAAGGGACATCTAAAAGCCACTTGTCCAAACAAAAGGCCACCCTTTGCCCAAGGTGGGAACATCTATACAAAGAATAACCTGGGAACCGGACCTGGGCTATGTCCAAGATGCAGAAGAGGAAGTCAGTGGAATAGTGCCTGTCAGTCTATTAGAGATAGGGAGGAAAATTTCCTAGGGTTGAATCCTAAACTTCAAAAAAACGGGAGACAGGGCCCTCCCCGGGGCCCGCAACAAATATACGGGGTAATTCAACAAGTTCCCCGACGGTGGTATCCTCCCACAGAGAAGGGGAGCACAGAGCCACCTCCAGAAGTGCTGGATTGGACATCTGTGCCACCTCCAGACTCATACTAACCCCAGATATGGGGGTGCAGATGATTGATACTGACCGGCATGAAAAAATCCCACAGAACAGTGTAGGACTATTACTAGGTAGAGGTTCCTCAACACTAAAAGGACTTATAGTACACCCAGGGGTTATTGATCCTGATTTCACTGGACAAATAAAAGCCTTGGTCTCTTCACCAAAAGGAATTACGGTCATCTCTCCAGGGGATCGCATTGCACAAATGCTCATATTGCCCAGTCAACATTCTTTGTGGCCCAGTAAAAATACAAATAAAAGACAAGGAGGTTTTGGATCAACAGGAACCACTTTAATAAACCTTACTATGGATATGGGACAGAGGCCCCTACTAAAATTAAGAGTGGGAAATATGGAATTTACAGGTTTATTAGATACGGGAGCAGACAAAAGTATTATTAGCGCAATGGTCTGGCCAAAGCACTGGCCATTGATCACAGCAGCTCAGAGCTTGAGAGGCTTAGGAGTAGCAGAAAGCCCCAATCAAAGTGCTTCCTCATTATCGTGGAAAGATACAGAGGGACACACAGGAATATTTCAGCCATATGTCTGTAATGTTCCTATTAGCCTATGGGGACGAGACGTCCTGCAGCAAATGGATATGAAACTCACCACTGATCAGACTTACCAAGGGACTCCTGTAAGAAATATGTTACAAAATATGAACTATGATGATAAAAAAGGATTAGGAAGACATAGTCAAGGATCTACCCAAACACTGCCTTTACTTCCACCAAAAAATGATTCTCATGGATTGGGTTTTTCCTAGGGGCCACTGATAAACCATCAATCCCTATAGTATGGAAAGTTGATAAGCCTCGCTGGATTCCACAGTGGCCCCTAACAAAAGAGAAGCTAGAGGCAGCTCATAAGTTAGTACAAGAGCAGGTACAAGCAGGTCATTTACAACATTCTACCTCTCCTTGGAATACTCCAATATTCTTAACAAAGAAAAAATCAGGAAAATGGAGGTTATTACATGATTTAAGAGCCATAAACGAACAAATGTACCCTATGGGACACATCCAATGTGGACTCCCTCTTGTCACTGCACTACCAAAAAATTGGCCTACTATTATTCTGGATTTAAAAGATTGCTTTTTCTCTATACCCTTACACAAAAATGATTGTAGGAGATTTGCCTTTACTTTGCCCTCTCTTAATCACACTCAGCCTGACCAGAGATTCGAATGGACCGTGTTGCCTCAAGGTATGGCTAACAGTCCTACTATATGTCAAATATACGTAGATAAAGCGTTAACAACTACTAGACAAAAGTTTAAGAGATTGTTGATTTATCATTATATGGATGACATACTTATTTGCCATCCAGAAAAAGAAGTTTTGTTAGAAGCATTACAATTTATAACTCAAGCATTAGAAAAAAGAGGACTAACGATAGCCCCTGAAAAATTACAATTAGAGGAGATCCATGAATATCTGGGTACAAGGCTCACTGCTACTACAGTCAGACCAACAAGGTTGACCATTAGGACAGATCAATTGAATACCTTGAACGATTTTCAGAAACACTTAGGTGACATTAACTGGATCAGATCTATTTAAAAATATCCATAGGGGAATTAAAACCTTTATTCAATATATTAAAAGGTAATCCTGACTTGAATTCCCCTAGGAAACATACTCCCGAAGCACAGATATCCTTACAGCTAGTAGAGAATAGATTTCAGCAGTGTTACATTGATCGTTGTGATCCTACTCAACCATTAAGTTTAATCATAATCTCAGAGAAGCATACCCCTTTTGGCATAGTTTGGCAAGGAGGACCTCTGCAAAGTATAAATCTCACTAGCTCTCCAGCTAAAACATTACAATCATATCCCCAAGCTATTGCTCAGGTAATATTCAAGGGAATAGAATCTTGCATTACTGTTTTTGGAATCCATCCGTCTATTATTATAACTCCTTATTCCACTCAGCAAATTAAATGGCTAATTAATAATGATGATGATTGGTCAGTATTATATTGTTCCACTTCAGCTCAGTTCGATAACCATTATCCCCAACATCCCTGGATTCAATTCTGTAAAAATACTCCCATAGTTTTTCCAAAAGTGACTAGTGTCTAGCCTCTTAAAGACTGTGTAACCATTTTTACTGATGGCTCCAAAAATGGAGTAGGTGCAGTACTTATCAGTAAACAACTTCACACCATAATAGTTCCACCCAACTCCGCACAGGTTACTGAACTTGCAGCTGTAATATTAGCCTTTAAATTAGCAGATAATCAGCCATTTAATCTTCTATCTGATAGCTTATATATCGTTAACGCTTTACAGGTTCTTGAAACGGTACCCCATATTTCTTCCATGTCCACGGTAGCTTCTTATTTTACTACGCTACAAAACCTTATCCTACAGCGTAAACATCTATTCTATGTAGGACATATTAGAGCTCATTCTAATTTACCAGGACCTTTGGCCAATGATAATGACTTGGTAGATATGGCCACCAAATCAATTTTTGTTTTTTCCATAGAGGAACAAGCAAAACTCTTTCATGAAAAATTTCATGTAAATTCCACTACTTTGAGCAGAAAATTTCCTATATCTAAATGTATGGCTCGACAAATAGTAAAAAATTGTCAACATTGTGCTCCTTTAATCCCAGTACAATCCTTTGGAGTTAAACCCAGGGGACTGCTGCCTGGTCATATTTGGCAGATGGATGTAACACAAATTTCTGAATTTGGTGCTGTTAAGTATGTACATGTGTCAGTAGACACTGCTTCAGGGGTTATTATGGCTTCCGCTCATTCTGGAGAAAAGGTAAAAGATGTCATTCAACACTGCCTACAAGCATTTGCTGGCTGGGGCATACCTAAAGTTATTAAAACAGATAATGGTCCTGCTTATACTTCCAAAAGCTTCCGGTTGTTTTTACAAACATTTAACATTCAATCAGTCACTGGCATCCCCTATAATCCTCAGGGACAGGGGATTGTGGAAAGAGCACATCTTACTTTAAAAAATTGTCTAAATAAACAAAAAGGGGGAATAGGAGCCTCCTACAAGTCTCCTAAAGATAAACTTAATTTAGTTCTTTTCATTCTAAATTTCTTAACTCTGGATAGGGACAGCCATTCTGCAGCTGATCAACATTATAATCCCCATGATACTCCTCAAGTATGGGCAAAATGGAAAGATATCCTGACAGGTTGTTGGAAAGGACCGGATCCAGTCCTTTGTTGGGTCCAAGGGTCTGTTTGTATTTTCCCACAGGATCAACAGACTCCAGTCTGGATTCCAGAAAGGCTAATCAGAGTTTTACATCATGCAAGTGATGCTTCTTCTCCTCGCAATGGTGAGCCTGAGCCTTCCTCCAATAACAAAAACTCAGACGGAAAGGCAAACCCGGAACCTATGGGCCATTGTTAGCCTGGCCATATTTTTTACTTCTAACTAACACATTTTTTATCCTTCCTTTTCTTGTTTTTCACCAATTCCTCTACAAGCCTGTCAATTCTACTGATGATTTTTCAGGTCGTGCTGTTTTTGGTGACAAGGATATCTCTAGTCTTTCTTTGCTTTAACAGGAGGAATTTCTGCACTTTGCCGTTGGAATCATACTACAAATCAGACCCAGAGTAGAGCAACTCGTTCTGCTGACCCTAGCTGTGATATTGCTTTTCCTCCCATGTCAGCTTGTGTATTTCCTCCCTTTTATGTTTCTACCAACTAACATTTCTAATAACACCTCTTAACTGTTCACTAACCATGTGCTATCTCTCACAATGCTGGAATGGTTCTTTTGCCACCCGTGCAATTTGATGCACATTTCTTTCTTCCTACCAGTCCTAGTTTCTGTTGCAGATATGGAATTGCCAGTGCTATTATCAAGAAACAGGGGAGGCCTTGACATTGCAACAGCCGTGATCATTGCCATCACAGTCCTTGCAGTAGCAGCATTGACACAACCATAACAACCATCATTTGGCCGAAAATACAGCTGCAGCCTTACAGACCATAGAGACTCTATCAGAGAATGGACTTACTATAAGAATAAGTGGATACCTTGCAAGAACTTTTGGGACTGGGATGCGTTTATTCCCTGAGAGCTGTTTGTGTTGCCCCTATTGTAACTCTACTGGGATATATATTGTTTCTGTATTTAATATGGCTATATGGTTTTTCTTCTGTTTATAGATTTGTCAAACAGCAAGCAGGCTTAGGAGCTATGGTGGTACTCCTCTGCCTTGGCTTCCTTCTCTTTATTCGTTTTGGCATGCATCTACAAGCTAGCCAATAGAGAGATCAAATTATCTTTCATCAGGCCATGACCGCCCTAAAGGCCGACAGCCCCCCATTGGTATGGCTCTTGATGCTGAACCGGTAGTCAAAGACGGGTAATGAAGGAGGTGGCTGTGTACCAGCCTAAGATAGGAGCTGCAGCATGCTCTGCAGGCTCTGATGACGGGTAAGGACATATGCTGACCACTCAACCTAAGACAGACACGGTCCCGAGCCTTAGTTTAATAATAAAGAAAGGGGATCTGTCGGGGTTTCCAGGACCCCCAGCCTTGGGCACTGTCAAGATGGCGCCTGACGCTGAGCCAAAAGCAGCCAGTTATACAGTAAACAACCAGCAAATTCCAATGATTGGCTAGTTAACGATGTGATTAGAGCATGCCCCCCTCGTGTACCTATTCTATGCCTGCAGCTGTCCGCACATTTACCTCGTGTGCTCCCCCCTGATTGGTTGAAGTGTATATAAGCTTGGTGGGTGGGGGAGTGAGAGAGGAAGTGAGAAGCTGGAAGCTTGGAGAGCGCGGGAGAAGCTGGGAGTGCGTGGAAGCTGGGAGTAAGAAGAAGCCGAGAGAAGAAGAAGCTGAGAGTAGGAGTAAAGGCAAGGAAGAAGAGTGCGAGCGAGGGCGAGAGCCGAGTGGGAGAAGCGGAGTGGCCGAAGCAGGTGAGAGTTAAGCAGTAGAGTGAAGTGTAGGAGAGGGACTGTGCATAATAAACTTCCAAAGCTTCAGACGTTTGTCGTGTCTCTCTCTGCGGCCAGAGGGAACGCGATAATGGGCAAAACCTGAGTATCAAAAGAGGACACATTAAACAACATGCAAAAGTGTGAAAGGCCTTAGTGAGTAGGAAGAGTGTATCCTTAAGCATTTTCAAATTGTAGCATCCTTATTATTTCCTGAACTGGTTATATCCACTGCCAACCTGCCAGGTGCCTAGTGTCTCTGCTTTCCCTCTTTAAGTGTGACTTCTTTCCAATAGGGTTTCTTGTGTCACTCTTCACCCTGCAAAGCACAAGCCACTCATGCCCAGAACCATGGTGTACATGAGAACATCATATCCTTCAAGCAATTCTGCATTGCATCTCTTCACACCATCCATCCAAATTAACAATAGTCTAGAAGAGGGCCTCATTACTCTTGACACTGGACCTCCAATGATACTGAGAGACCAGGTTGCACATTCCCGCAAATCCTTCTGAATGCTATCAGCAGAAGCTAACACTTATGCATCCCCAAATCACACAATTGGACTTCAAGTCATTTGCAACCTGATGCCAAGGAAATCTGAGTGAGAAGAGCCAGGGCCAAGGGTGGCTCTCTTTGGTCCTCACCTCTTGCTTTTCTGTATGACATTGAGGTTGACATGGAACAAGCTGAACTGTTCAAGTCCACTCCAGTTGCACAGCATCTGGAGTGTGCCCAAGAAGATTGGTAATTGCCAAAGACTAGTGCAGTTGTCATTTGGAAGTTCCTGCCACTTGCAACCTGGTGAGCATCATCTTCTTGAAGAACTTGCTGATGATATAACCCTATGTGCATAGTTGTGAGAAGGAACTCACCTATGAGTTGCTGTGAGTTGACTCCTGTCAAGGAACATCTCCTGCTAAGAAACGCAGGTGAGCTGGAAATCACTGCTAACTTTGACCGCAGCTCTATGCTGAAAGTTTGGTTGAAAAAGTCTTGCGTGTCCAACACTATCTTTTCCACCTGTGCTGATTGAGTTGGTGAAAAGAGGAGAAAAAGATGACAGGAGGGAGTGTTGCCATATTAGAAAGAGTCCTTCCATTCCATCCCCGTCTGAGGGTCTGGGGAAGGAGTCAAACATAGGTCCTCACGCTTGGTAGGTGAACGCCCTCCAAGAGGAGCTATCTCTTCAGCATGGCAGCACCAGCTTTTAGATACCCTATAGATCATCTATTATTCTCTGTAGAAAACTGAGCCCCAAACAAAGCAAACAAATTTCTTAGAAAATCTTCAATTTCCTTTCCAAAGCAATCCTGCCAGGACTCCTTCGTGCATATCAAGACCCACAATCAAGTGATGCATCATGAGGAGAAATGTTTATCTCTATGTATTGAAGGAGGAAAAGGTTTGTAGCTGAGCACTGAGAAGAAAATGATGTCAGTGAGCATGGACTTCATGTGGGTGAAAGTCAGAAGGAGAGGCAGGCATATGTGAGAATCAGAATATGCTCAGGTTGTCAGTATGAAGGGAGATATCGGGGATCATGCACAACTGGAGTCCTAGTCATTCTAATCACAAACCACTGACTCCTTCCTCACTCCTCTTTTTCCTTTCTGGCATTTTCCTTGGACAATTTTTTACCAGGAGATATCTGGATAAAGGCACAACCCAGTGGAGGTGCTGGATCTTGCCTCACATCTTATTTATGGATGAGGAAGAGGAAGGTGTTTCTCATGGGCAAAGCCTTTTTCCCTAAATGAGGGAATACCTCAGGAACACAGCCAGACCCTGTCAGTAAATCTAAAGAGGAAAAGGGAAGTGTTGATGGCTCATGGGGTCTGCAGTCCCAGGATCGATATATGCTCAGGTGAAGAAAACACAAATTCCTCATGCAATGTCCACCTGCCCCTAGTTAGGTTTGTCTCTCTTTCTCTCAAGATTCAATGGAGTGAGATAAGTGGTTAAAAGTCATATTCTGGATCTGTCTCTCAATACTTCAACCTCAATCCATTCCCCTTTGTAAATGGCCTCACTTTTGGTCTCCAGTGTTCCCATTCCCTGAGAGGATAAAATGGGAGAGGGACTCTATTCTCAGTGGAAGGGGTGGGCTTCAGGCATGGCAGGTGTCAAGGGTGCACAGGTTCCAGGCTCACGCACTTTCTTTCTCTCCCCAGTGACTTTCTTCGGGCCTTGGGCTACCTGGATGTTGAGGAGTGGCTTCTGTGACCTCATGCCTGCACCTCAGACAGTGCCTGAGGTCACAGAGGGGTTCATGCCAGCTGGATGGCATCTCAGTTCCCTTGGCAACCAGAGACACTTCTGATCCTGGTGGCTTCAGACTGAGATTGAAAAGAACGCCAGCTGTGCGGTGCTAGTAAGTGGAAAGTTGTTGGAAACCATGGCCAGGGGTCTGATCTTTCAAGAAATGGTATCCTAATCTGTGGACCAAGTTGAAGTGGAGCTATGTGGTTTTTTTGGTGCAGATGAGTGGGCCGGGAATCACTGCAGTTCCAGGTAGGACAGGGTACCCTGCTGATGACTGACAGCTCTCACTACACTCCAGGCATGCTAGGTGGCACTGTGCTACTTTGGCCGCCCTGGGTGTCATGACACCATGGTCACCTAGCTCCTGCTGTGGTCAGGGATCCCCCATGAGGTGTGGAGGACCAGGGAGAGACAGAGGTCTGTCATGAGGTCACCTGTTCACCCAGCTAAGCCCCGGCCCCATCTGCATCACCCTTCGAAACCACTCCTCCAAGTCTGGATACACCCGGGATTTGGCCAAGCCTGCAAATCACCTAGGGTTTTAGCAGTCACATGGCATCATGGCTGCTGACACCTCAGTGCAGTGGAGTGGCAGTGCAGTTCCCTGGCTTAGGTGCTCTTGAATTGGGAAACATCACACCCTGTCTGGTCAGTTGCCCCTCCTTTCCGAGGTAGCCCTAACAGGAGGCAGCTGGAACCTTGGGTGCTTGTCTTCCAAGTTCAGGTGTGTGACTGCTGTGATTCCTCATGAGGAGGCCAGGGAGTCATTCATTCATCATGTTGGAAGGAGGGCAGGCATGAGCTGCCAGGCAAGGACAGATGTTCTGTGCTCACTCCACCTGCCAGGATCAACCACATTGGCTTCAGATTTACACCTGGGCTGCACTCAGAATTTGTCCTGCCGTGATTTTTCCAGATGTCCTGCAACACAACTTTAGAGGGAGAAATATCTAGTCCTTCTCTGTTCACCCAAGGGTTCATTCCCTTGATCAGACTGGTGCCTCTGTGGCACAAGACCCTCTGAGAAATGGCCAAGATTCCTATTATCAGCCCTTGTAAGATGCAGAGCACAAGCCCATGGATGAAACAAGAGCCTGCTCTTGGCATGAAGAACATATTTTCACAGAGCACAATGCCAAAGGTGAACAGGCATCATGCTGAAAGGGGAATGGCATAGAGCTTCCAGGCGGAATATTTAAACAACGGAGTAAGGACCTCTTAGGGGCATGAAGAGCACAACAGTGTTGGTGTTGAAAACCAACTTCAGTGAAGGTACACTAACTAAATGGGCATTGCTTAAGGTCTGTATCCATATTTCAGGCCATTCATTTAGCTTCAGTACATTTGTCAGGTACAGGAGGTAATCAGTTCCAGGTCATTCTGTGAGCAAGCATCATGACTGACCCTAATTCCCCTTGCAAGGACTTCAATGACCCTTGCCAAATCCTGGCTTTTTCCTGTTGTTTGTAAGGGACAGCTGATGATGTATGTGCTAATTTTTTATTTTTATCAGCTTTCCTTACACTGAACCCTCTTCTCCATTGATCTTCAATGTAAATGACTTCATTTTGTGATATGCAGCACAGAAACTTTGTTCTGGAAATCAAGAGTGCATGTCAGTATCAGACATTTATTGCAAATCCTCCTGCTCAAAAGGAAAATTTAATACCCAATGGAATGGGAAAACCTGAATATCAAAAGAGGGCATGTTAAAGAATATGCAAAAGTATGATAGACCTTAGTGATCAGAAAGAGTGTATCTGAGGAGAATCCTGTGGTGTACCCTTCATGGATCCATGATATGGACTTGTCTTGAGCACAGAACACTGGGCTATCTTCCTGTTACATGAGTACACTGTGTGATGACCCAATGCCTCTTGAGCCTTCCTTGTCCCCAGTAGAAGTTCACTCTTCCCTGTAGTGCAGTATTTTAAACATGTAACCTGAACAGTTGCCTGGGTGTCTCATTAATATAATTGGTTCTCACTCCTTATAAAAACTATTGCACTTCCTGAATAAATTGAGTTTGTGTCCCACAATCTGGCTCCTGGCATCTGAATTAAGGGGCACAGTCACACTCACTCCCTTACTGAGAGGCCAACTCACATTTGACAACATTTTGGTGCCCAACGTGGGGCCTCAGAGGAAGATGATACCCACAGAGCCACTCAGTGAGTGACCTTCTTATGGGGAGTCTACTGCCTTTGGTTAGAGTTCCCCAGGCGTGATATTTTCAAGTGCTGTTAAGGAGTAGGCAAGTAAAAGCCTCAGAAAAGGAGGCTATAAATATATGGGACAGTGTTATAAAATCACCCCATTGGTGGCATTAGAAAGAATATGGGATACTGGGTCATGGGAGAGAGTAATACATTTACCCCATAGGAAGGAGATATAGGATGGTAAAACCTACTCTCTCACCTTTCATCCAATTGTTAATGCTCTTTTAGCATGTCTTATGGGGATTCCTGTGGAAACACACTTAGGCTTAGAAGATATTCTGGCTGCTCAAGTAGAGCGTGGGAATGGTTAAAAGAAAGATGAAACTATAAATGTCGATCAACAGGCACCAGTACAAAAAAAGTGAAAAATAAGAGTTAGAAAAACCCAGGAATTTAGAGATAAGGAGGACAATGATCATCCACAGCCAATGTCTAGTCAGTTTTATCCTGTATTGCCATCTTGTGGCCAGAGTTTTACATTCCCATCAAATGACAGTAAGGAACCACGTGGATAGCTGAAGAATTTGTTTCTGCTCCTCCAGCATATTCAAATAATAATCCTTGGGTGATTCACATTTTAATGATTTATGTCAAACTAGGGATCATAATTGGGAACTCCCTTACAAGCAATTCCAGTAAATCTCAATAGAACAGCACAGTGACTTTTGCATTCGTATCCTCCTGAACAAAAGACAGTTACTACTGAAGCCAGAATTGGGGACAGGCAGTTAGTGTAGAAATAGGAAATCGGGTCAGATCAAGAAAATAGAGGCCATCAAGCCATCCGCCTCTCGAAGTTGGAGACTGCCATGGGAGAATGGAATATCAAGGACATGCAGAACCCATTGATAACCAGATTTACCTGCCCTTGCCAGAGACTGCAGGCAAGAAGGTGCTAATCAATGCCCCCTGGGCCCTTGCCTGTCTGAGACACCTTGACCCTCCCTCTGCCCCATCTGCTTTTCGCTTTTTACATTTCAAAACCAGGCCTAATCCAGTGGGCAGGAAGGGAGGAGATAAGGGGGAAAAGAGATGGGAGAATGAAACCCATAAAAAGGACAAGATTTGCTCATCCCATGGATTCCGCCTTTGGGTCCCCTTCTTCCACCTGGGAGAAGTCTGCTTTTCCTTTTCTTTAATAAAGCTGCATTTTCCACTCTACATTTGCCTCGGCGTGCTTCTCCGGCGTTATACTTCAACACCTGAGGAAGCAGGACTCGTCACCGGTAAACAGCGGTATCAGATTTGGAGGCCCCAGCGAGATCTATGCCGAGGTAAGTGAGCTTTTCTCTTCACGCACCCCAATCTGTCCGAGGTGCATCTTTCTGTCTCTTTCTTTCTGGAGGGCAAGATGGGCACCCGTCGGCTACTTAAATGCAACTAGTGCAGCCGCCATTCTTAAGACTCGGGTGAGAGGTTTCTCGGCTCAGGCAAGTTTCCAATCCCCTGCTCTGCAGGCACGTTGGGGCTCTGCTGAAGCCATTTCCTACTTTTCTGTCCAGGCCCGGAGTGCAATTGCCGTGAGTAAACAGTGTCCCTAGTCCTGATCTGCCCAGGATGCGTGGAGGCGGAGGAAAGGTTGGAGCAACTGCGGGGTTCTTGGCCCGGGCTACTCTCGGTGGATCCCAAAGGTTCCTTCTCTGGACTCCCCCTCCCGACTGCCCTAAGGGGTATCCAAGGTGATCAGTAGACAAATGGCACCGAGGGAAAGCGCCAATTACATTTGCCTCCGTATGGGCCACGCAGCACACCGCACACATCCATTCCCTCCTGGATGTTTTCCCTTCGCTCGTCGATCAGACATTAAACATTCAGATAGTAGGATCATAGGAAAATCAATAGGAAAGTACTCAGGTTATCTTTGTTTGCATATTTAGCCTTTGTTAGTTTGTTTAAAGTTTTCCTGTGCTTAAAGGTGCTCAGTGTGTTCTAAGCTGCAAGGAGGATGTATACTTTAATTCAACCCCTCCCTTGAATCCCTCAGAGAACAGGGTATTATATGTCTAACAATCAATAGGTGTCCCCCTCACCCTTTGGAGATCCCTTTAGTCTACAAAATAGGCAAGAAGATGTACAATTCTTCTTTTGTTGTAGGAATTTATAGTGGCAGGGAGGAAAGCAGTAATGCCCTTAAGTCTGAATCCTCCAAGGGTCTCTAGCACAGGGCAAACTAGAGCCCCAGCACTTTGCCAAAGGAGGCCAGAAATACTTTGGCAAAGCCAGGTAGTGAGAGACGGGTTTTCTGGACCGGATTGAAGCTCAAACTTAGGGAGACGTCCCTGCACATAGTCTCCGGCGTGGGCGCCTGAGGTCTATTTTTCTTTTCTTCCACTTAGATGGGAGCTTCACTCTCAACAGTATTGCCAGGTTCACCACTAGCCTGCATACTGAAAAACTGGGACAAATTTGACCCACAGACACTCAAGAAAAAGCGCCTCATTTTCTTCTGCCACCAGGTCTGGCCTCAAAACAAACTCTCTGATGGAGAATCTTGGCCGCCAGAGGGAAGTACAAATTTTAATACCATTTTACAGCTTGATAGATTTTGCAAAAGGGAAGGAAAATGGTGTGAGGTACCTTATGTTCAGATCTTCTTTATTCTAAGGGAAGACCCCAAATTATGCCAACAATGTAAAATAGATTCAGCCAGAACCACTACTCTAAAGGAAGAAAGCCTTAAAGAGTCACCTACTGAGGGAAAGGAATTTTCTGCTAAAGTCCATCAGCAGGCCTCCTGTCCTCCATACCCTGGTCCTTCTCATCTGCCCCAATGGACAGATCAAATGTACTACCTCTCCAGGAGATGCCGGGAGGAGAATTTGGACCAATTAAAGTATACAACCCCTTCTCCCTCCAAGACCTAAGACAGATAAAAACAGACCTAGGGAAATTTTCAGAAGATCCAGATAAATATATTGAGGAGTTTCAAAACCTATGCCAGGTGTTTGACCTCACCTGGAAAGATATTATCCTGTTACTTAACCAGACTTTAACCTCCAATGAGAAGGAAGCCACCCTGAAAGCAGCTGAACAATTTGGGGATGACCTACACCTTGCTCATGCCCCAGGAGCCCAAACTAGATCTAAACCCAACTATCCATCGGGAGCACAGGCAGTTCCAAGAAATGACCCCGACTGGGACCCAAACGATGAACAGGATGCTTGGAAAATCAGACACTTCCAGATGTTAGTCCTTGAGGCCCTTAGGAGAATCAAACAGAAGCCTATTAACTATTCTAAGGTTTCTGAAATTACACAAGGTCCCGAAGAAAGCCCGGCTATTTTCATGGAGAAACTCAGGGAGGCAATGAGAAAACACACCACCGTGGATCCTGAATCCACAGAGGGCCATTTACTTTTAAAGGACAAATTTATCATTCAGTCGGCCCCAGACATTCGGAGGAAATTACAAAAATTGGCATATGGCCCTGATCAATCCTTAGATGATATCCTCCGACTTGCAACTTCCGTTTTTTATAATCGAGATGTAGAGGAAAAGAAGGAAAAAGAGTGTAGAGACAGAAGAAAAACTGAAGCGCTGGTCTTAGCCCTAAGAGGAGTTAGCTTCCCGGGTGATGAAGAAAGAAAACGGAATGTACCTCAGGCCACAAAAGGGATTTGTTTCCGTTGTGGAAAGGAGGGACATTTCAGACAGGGATGTCCCCAAGCCAAACGGCCACCACCAAAGCCCTGCCCCAAGTGTCAAGGCAACCATTGGAAAAATGACTGTCCTCAGGGGCGTAGGTCCTTGAGGCCAGACTCTTCCACACAGGCCTGACGGGGCCCGGGGCCAATTCTAATGGCTCCCGTAACTCCTATCACTACGCATGAGCCCCAGGTATGCTTCTCCGTAGGGAGCCAAGAGGTCAACTTCCTCTTAGATACTGGCGCTAGTTTTTCAGTGCTCACCTCTTATCCTGGACCTCTCTCCTCTAATACTATAACGGTGCAAGGGGTGTCTGGACGGCCTATTACCAGAAAGTTTACTCCCCCACTGAGTTGTGAGTGGGATGGGATGATGTTTTCTCATGCATTCCTGATAGTGCCAGAATGCCCTACCCCTCTATTGGGAAGGGATTTACTTTCAAAACTTCAGACTTCCATTACAATGAATTTGGGACCACAAGGATCATTATGTTTACCTCTACTAGAATGTGATATAAACCCTGAGGTATGGGCCACTGAAGGCAAGATTGGACGGGCAAAAAGAGCAATCCCAGTTAAAATAGTCTTAAAGGATCCCTCTGTCTTTCCACATCAGAGACAATACCCGCTACGCCCAGAAGCAAAAAAGGGCTTATTAAAAATCATCCAGAACCTCAAACAGCAGAAACTTTTAGTACCTTGTAACAGCCCATGCAATACACCAATTTTGGGATTTCAAAAATCAAATGGGGAATGGTGTTTAGTCCAAGACCTCAGAATAATTAATGAAGCAGTTGTTCCCCTCCACCCAGTAGTTCCTAATCCATATACTCTGCTATCTGAGATTCCAGCAACTGCCGCTTGGTTTACTGTGTTAGATTTAAAAGATGCCTTCTTTTGCATACCTCTGGATTCTCAGTCTCAGTATCTGTTTGCCTTTGAGGAACCAGATAGTGGATCTCAACTAACCTGGTCAGTACTCCCCCAAGGATTTAGAGATAGCCCCCACCTATTTGGACAAACTCTAGCTAAGGACTTAGCAGAATTCAAAGATAAGACAACTGCAATTGTTCTCCAATATGTGGATGACATCCTGTTATGCGCCTCCACCCAGGAGGAATGTCAAAAAGCTACTACAGAACTCTTAAACTTCTTAGCCAATCAGGGTTATAAAGTCTCAAAAAAGAAAGCTCAATTATGTCAGCAACAGGTCCAATATTTAGGATTACAACTATCCCAAGGAGTCCGCAAATTAGGACAGGAAAGAATAGCTCCCATAGGACAATATCCTCTGCCTCAGACCCTAAGGCAACTCAGAGGCCTTAGGAATAACTGGATACTGCAGACTTTGGATTCCTGGGTATGGAGAATTAGCTAAGCCTCTTTACAGTCTTATAAAAGAAACTTTGCAACAAGGAACAACCAATCTAATATGGGAACCAGAACATATTAAAGCCTTTGAGACATTAAAAAGGGCCTTACTCCAAGCCCCTGCTCTTAGTTTACCTACTGAAGAGAAATTTAACCTGTTTGTCACTGAAAGAGGAGGAATAGCCCTAGGAGTGGTAACCCAAAAGAATGGGCCTATTCAACAACCAGTAGCCTATCTCAGCAAGGAACTTGATATGGTATCTCGGGGATGGCCCCACTGTTTACGAGTAATTGCATCTGTAGCTCTACTAGTCCCTGAGGCAATCAAAATCAACCTGGGAAGAGACCTTACTGTCTACACTTCCCATGATCTCTCAGGAATTTTAAACTCAAAAGGAGGACTATGGCTTTCAGATAGTCGCCTTCTAAAATATCAGGCTTTACTTCTGGAAGGACCCATAACTCAAATAAGGACTTGTTCGACTTTAAATCCAGCTACTTTCCTACCAGAAACATTAGAGGAAAGTCCTGAACATGACTGCCAACAGGTCCTAGCCATGAATTACTCAGCCCGAGAAGACCTTCAAAACCTTCCCCTGTCTAATCCAGACCTCACCATGTTCACTGATGGAAGTTCCTTTGTGGAACAAGGAGAACGCAAAGCTGGATATGCTGTGGTGACTTTACATGACACTTTAGAAGCGCAATCTTTGCCCCCAGGCACAAGCGCACAACTTGCGGAATTAATAGCCCTAACAAGAGCCCTGGAACTAGGGAAACAACAGAGAATTAATATTTATACTGACTCTAAATATGCCTACCTAATCCTGCATGCACATGCAGCAATTTGGAAAGAAAGAGGATTTCAAACAACTGAAGGAACAGCTATAAAAAACTATAAACAGATCTTAAAACTATTAGAAGCTGTCCATTTACCCAAAGAGGTAGCAGTAATCCACTGCCCTGGACATCAAAAAGGAATAGATGAAATAGCAGAAGGCAATAGACGAGCAGATCAGCAAGCCAAAGAGGCTGCTAAGGGAACTTTGCAACAAATAGCGACTTTAGCCCCTTTGATATGGACAGGCCCTCCCCCAGAGATAAGGCCCCAATACACCCAGGAGGAAACACAGCAGGCTTTATCTAGAGGAGGTAACCTCTTGCCCTCTGGGTGGATTCAAATGGAAGATAACAAACTCTACTTACCTGCTAACTCCCAGTGGAAGATTTTACACACCCTACATCAATCCTTCCATCTGGGAGAAGAAAACACTCTCAAATTAACTCAAGAGATATTTGAAGGGAAGAATATTTCAAAAACAATCCAACAAATAGTCAAAGCCTGTAAAACGTGCCAAAGGAATAACCCCCTTAACTCTACCAAAAAGCCCCCAAGGCTACAAAGAACAGGACAATTCCCTGGAGAAGACTGGCAACTTGATTTTACTCACATGCCAAAAAGTAATGGATTTCAATATTTATTGGTTATGGTAGATACATTTACAGGGTGGACTGAGGCCTATCCCTCCAGAACTGAACAGGCAGGAGAAGTAGTCAAAGCCTTATTACAGGAAATAATTCCTCGATTTGGTCTGCCCCGCAGCCTCCAAAGTGACAATGGAGCTGCTTTCAAGGCTGCTGTCACTCAGGGAATATCCAAAGCCTTAGGCATAAAGTACCATCTCCACTGTGCATGGAGGCCCCAGTCCTCAGGAAAGGTAGAAAAAACTAATGACATCCTTAAAGATTTGCATTCTCAGATAGAGGCCATGTCCTCTCCAGACTCATCATGGGAACAAATTCTTAGTTCCTGGTTCTCTGGTACCTCCTGGTGGAAAACATTATTAGTCTCTATAATCATCATCATACTCATTGGTGTGTTCCTATGTTGTGGCATTTACTGTTGCATTAATCTTATCCCGGTACTCATAACTTCTTGTTTCTCTTATAGACCACCCATCTCTCAAATGACCCTCCAGCCTATTACTCTTCAACCAGACTTTTACCGTGGACCCCTTGATCGACCCGATTTCTAAAAAGGAACTCCAAGCTGCTTGCCCCTCACCGTCCACTTTCAGCTTGAAGAAGTCAGAGCGGTCATCGACCCCCTTCCCCAGCAGCATGGAGTTCCTAAGATTAGAGGGGGGAATGAAGCCAGAATTGGGGACAGGCAGTTAGTGTAGAAATAGGAAATCGGGTCATATCAAGAAAATAGAGGCCATCAAGCCATCCGCCTCTGGAAGTTGGAGACTGCCATGGGAGAATGGAATATCAAGGACATGCAGAACCCATTGATAACCAGATTTACCTGCCCTTGCCAGAGACTGCAGGCAAGAAGGTGCTAATCAATGCCCCCTGGGCCCTTGCCTGTCTGAGACACCTTGACCCTCCCTCTGCCCCATCCGCTTTTCACTTTTTACATTTCAAAACCAGGCCTAATCCGGTGGGCAGGAAGTGAGGAGATAAGGGGGAAAAGAGATGGGAGAATGAAACCCATAAAAAGGACAAGATTTGCTCATCCCATGGATTCCGCCTTTGGGTCCCCTTCTTCCACCCGGGAGAAGTCTGCTTTTCCTTTTCTTTAATAAAGCTGCATTTTCCACTCTACATTTGCCTCGGCGTGCTTCTCCGGCGTTATACTTCAACAACTGAGGAAGCAGGACTCGTCACCGGTAAACAGCGGTATCACTACTATTAGGAAGGCAGTTCAAGAAGATGGTGTTCATTCCCCTTTTGCTACACAGTTAATAGAGAATTTTAGTCTAGATCTTAACACTCCCAAGGACTAGAAAGATTTGTGTCATATGATATTGGGCTCTGGTGAGTGCCTCCTATGGAGAGCAGGGTTCTATGATAAATGTGAACAACAAGCTGAAAGGAATAATAGGGTGGAAGTACAGGTAAATGCTGAATGTTTATAGGGAGAAGAAATCTATGCTTCATCAGATGTTCAGGCACAGGGCCCACCTCAGTATTTAGATCAAGTGGCTTATGAGTCCTGTGAACTTTAAAACAAATCCGTAGCAAAGAAGGAAATAAATCATTTTCTCTCTCCCACTCCTTCTCCTCACCCTTTCTCTCTGCCTTCCTCTTCCTCTGTCTTTTATGCTATAATTAATGGTTATTATCATTTTTCTTCTACAATTCTTTTTTATTTTGTTTTTCTGAAATGCAATATTTTTTGAGCTCACAATTTTGATCCTACATACCTAGGTTAATGATTTTCTAATCAGTTCTATTTTTATTCAACTTGTGTTATTTTTGAACATCTGTTACATTGCAATAGAGATAAATGATACAAGGCCTTTTGTGTTATGTGTACATGTTTTTGTCTAATGTCATATTGTCTATGTATGTTCCAGACAAAATTGACATGAATAATGAAGCCAAAATTGGGGACAGGCAGTTAGTGTAGAAATAGGAAATTGGGTCAGATCAAGAAAATGGAGGCCATAAAGCCATCTGCCTCTGGAAGTTGGAGACTGTCATGGAAGAATGGAATGTCATGGACCTGCAGAACCCATTGATAACCAAATTTACCTGGCCTTGTCAGAGACTACAGGCAGGAAGGTGCAGATTAATGCCCCCTGGGCCCTTGCCTGTCTGAATCACTTTGACCCTCCCCCTGCCCCATCCACTTTTCACTTTTTACATCTCACCTGCAAAACCAGGCCTAATCCCATAGGCAGGAAGGGAAGAGATAAGGGAGAAAGAATGGGAGAATAAAACCCATAAAAAGGACAAGATTTGCTCATCCCATGGATTCTGCCTTTGGGTCCCCTTCTTCCACCCGGGAGAAGTCCACTTTTACTTTTCTTTAATAAAACTGCATTTTCCACTCTACATTTGCCTCAGCGTGCTTCTCCGGCATTATACTTCAACACCTGAGGAAACAGGACTCGTCACTGGTAAAGAGCGGTATCAATAATAAGTGCACATAAAATTAAAATATAAAAAATGGATCCACATATTTTAAATTCACGTGATTTAAAAAGGTTCAATTTGGGCTGTGGAGATAGCTCTGTTGGTCGAGTGCTTGCCTTGCAAACATGAGACCCTGGGTTTGATCCCCTGCAATGCAAAAAAAAAAAAAAAAAAAAAAAAGTTCAATTTCAATTGGGTAAACTAATAAGAGTAAAATGTCTTTGAAATTAACTTGCAAGTCTATAGGTGGTCAAACTAATAAAATGTTAATGTTTATAAATGTCTAATATCAATTGATTCTAGGACTTTTCTTCAACAGTAAAAAGCCGGCAAATACTGTTCAATACACTTGTCTGATATCTTGGATTTACAGTAAAATAAGTAAATTAGACTTAACATACATAAGATCACTCAAATAGGTTTGTTAGAGACATCTGATTAATTTGCAAAGTTAAAATGCTAATTATTAAATAACATCCAGTACTCTTAACTCCTTAAATTCCAGGGGGTAACATACTTAAACGTTATTGATGTTTTCAAAGATTGGTGGATACAAAGGGTTTAAAGATTGTTTTGTGTTATCACTAAACACAATGTAACTAAGAGTTAAGTCCTTATAGGTACAATTCAATATACAAAGAGCTCCAAAAGTTTTAATTGTGTTTCCATTAGAGTACTACAAACAACAAAGTGTTCCTGGGCAATAAAATGCTTATGTGGTAAACATGAGGATCTAAGAAAGTACTAAGAGAATCTATGTGTAATAAAGGGCAAATTGCAACAAGTGTGTAACTAAGTTGGTCATATGTATGTGAAACAATCAGTTAAAGCTACTTAAAATTTTTCCTAAGGTCAAATACTAATGTACTGATATAAACCAAAGTTCAATCTATATGTTAAAGTGACAAGGATTTCTTAGGAACACTAATTTAATCTTAACATCATGTCTGTTTTCTTCTTTAGAATAATTACTCTTGAAAATTAGGGTTTAAACAATTATGGTTAAACAACAACTGTTAGAGTATTGTACTACGTTACAGAGTCTAAAAGAAGCAATAGTTAAATGCAAATTAAATAATACACTTGTGTTAACATGCTAGAATAAGTAAAGACTGGAAGCTACAAAAGAGAGATTCTTAGACAAATGTGCCTAATAATTATCAAGAGAAACAGCCAGAGTCAGAAACTTTTAGTCAATTTAAGGCCTACAGACCTTCCTAAGCTACACAGGTAGGCTTAATCTATGCTTGCTAGTATGATTATCTAGCCCTAAATAACAGAAATATACAGATCTCTACTAAACACAGATTATACCAATAAAATAATATTTTACAAAAATTAGATGACATCAAGTAGCTTAGCTATATTTTCTTGGGACATCTATGACATTAAAGGTTACATGTTGTATTTACATTCCTGATAACTTGGACAGTGTCAAGGTTCCCACACAAGGTTCCTTTCCAGCCTTTGCTAGGCCTTATTATGGGAACAATTTGTCAGTTCTTCTACCTCCTGGTGAGGGATTATTGACTTCTGTCATCTTCATGATATTCATGGACATGTTCCGGATTTTGCAACATTTATTTTGTATTAATCTCATTTCAATACTCATGTCTTTTGTTCTTCTCACATAGAAGCACCCACCCCCAGATGCCTTTACAACCTGCTCTTCCCCAACCAAATGTCTACCTTGGACCCCTTGATTGACCTGATTTTTAAAAGGGAACTCCAAACTGCTTGCCCCATGCTACCCGCTTCCAGCTCATAGCAGCCAGAGTGGTCATCACTCACTCCCTGTCCTTACAGCAGTAAGGAATTCCTAAAGCAAAAGGGGAAAAGGAAACCAGAATTGGGGCCAGGCAGTTAGTGTAGAAGTAGGGGATCAGTCAAATTGAGGAAATGGAGGTCATGAAAACCATGTGCCTCTGGAAGTTGGAGACTATCCCTGGGAGAATATAATGTCAAGCATTTGCAGAGTACATTGGCTATCAGATCTACCTGGCTGAATCACATTGGTCCTTCTCCTGCCCATTTACTTCTCACTTTATGCATCTCACCTGCAAAACTAGGCCTAAACACACAGGTGAGAAGGAGAGATAAGGGGAAAAACCTGGAGAAAAAAGAGACCTTAACCTATAAAGGATGTAAGGTGCACTCACTTCTTGGAACTTTAGAACATTAGCTGTGGTCCCCTTCTCCCTCTCAGGAGAGGCCTGTGTTATCAACTTTAAAGAGAACAGGTTTAACATACTGAATCCTACTACAGTGTTAGGATTAGCCTGTATACTCTTACTTATAATAATTGCAGTCCTTAAATGTGTGTGGTCCATTTTCAACAAGAGACTCATGAGGGTTCTGGTTTATGAGGTCCTCCTGAAGGAATCTCTTGTCCTAGTTCTTGGTTTGCAGCAGTTAATGTCTCAAGTATGTAAACTTGGAGAGGGGAGCATTCCACTCTGACCACCTAGGAATACAAACAATTGCCCCCAAATTGGGTCATCAAAACAGACAATGGACCTGCACACACCTCAAACAAGTTCAAAAATTGGGCATCTACTCAGAACATCAAAGTAATTACTGGAATCCCATACAATCCACAAGGGCAAGGAATTGTAGAAAGAACACACCATACCATAAAAACTCAGTTACAAAAAGAAAAAAAGGGGGAAAAGAAGAACACATAGGCCCCCATCATACACACTCTATCACATTCCGTTCACTAAGGAAAGAATTGGGATTCCTTTCCCGGTAATACTCTTCTGCCATTGGTGTACTTGAAACACCCCCTATCAAATCACCTTCGTGGACCACACCCTTTACCAACTCAGGGGCAAGGTTTTGCTTGTGTTTTCCCAGAAAGTGAATCTACACCAATTGGGACACCAGCCAGATCGATCAAACCCACTACATCATATGTAGGGCAACAAGAAAAATGTTGGCAAACCTTGATGGAGAAACTGAAGAGATTCGATCTTGAGGACACAGAGGTCTCCTCAACTATGCAAGGATAATCATCAAAACACAAAAAGAAAAATGAAGAAAAGAGGTCAACATGCACCTCCAGTAACTTGGGGGGTGATTAAAAAGGGTAACTCAGGAGGCTCAACAAATGGCTCCTGATGGTGATACTTCCCCATCCACTTTGTTTTTAATAAGGTGTGCTATTATCACTGCCAACTCTCACCACACTGGTGCAACAATTATTGGGATCCCTAATCCATCCATGGTGATGCCATTAGGTTTAGATGCAGGTGTCCTGCCTTCTATCTTAACTTCTAATACTTCCATGGACATTCCTGCCACTTCAGCACCTCCTTGTCAAGCTCAATTTAATACTACTGCTAACGCTACTGGCAGTTGACTATTCGTGAAATTGTCCAATTGTTTCTCCACTCCTGAGCTCTCATTATGTAATCACGTGATCTTCTTATGCCCTGATATTCTCCTAGATCATACTATTGGAAACATCACAGTTCTTAGATAGGTTAAATTAACTTCTGTATCTAAGAATAGTTCTACAGATGTCTTCCCTGGTTTGCATGTCTGCCCATGGATTCTTGCCAATACAACTAAAAATGAAAACAGAATTAGACCATTGGCAGACATCCATCCCCACCAGTGTGTGCAGAGTCACACTCCTTTTAGAGTTACCCAGCAGCTTTCATCCTTTCCCAGACCTTTAGTAATAAATGCCTCAGAACCCGCCCCAAGCTCACTGAAAATGTATTATAATTCTTCTGGAAGTGCCTCACTGTTAGGTACTCTATTATATAATCAGCAAAGATGTTTAGATATAGGACCTATGCTTTTCCTCAATGGGACTCATTTTAATGGAACATCTTCACAAATGTTTAATGTGCCTCTCTGTGTTCAGCATCCATTTTATTACATTGTCTCTAATTAAACCACCAATATGTCTATATATCATCATGATTCTACACAGTGCTTCCTGACCAATTATTGGTCTCCTGGATTTTCAACTGCATTATTAGCTAGATACCTCCTTACATTTGGGCTATATCAAATGACACTCATACTATTCAACCAATAGCTCTTACTGAAGAAGTACAGTTAATACTTGCTAAAAGAGATTTTGGACTTATTGCATTGCTTGCAAGTATCATCATTGCTGCTCTAGCTGCTTCAACTGCTGCCACAATAGCCTTAGTACAAACTGGTGCTAATGCCACATTGCTAAATGCACAGACTACTAGAGTCAGTGAAGACTTCGCTCTTCAAAACCAAACTAATACACTAATACAAGGGGGTATCCTAAATTTGCAGCAACAAATAGATCTCACAAATGAAAGAATGGATATCATGACAATGACAATGTGTTTACAATGTAATCCCTCATTACCCTTTGTTTGTGAAACTATGGTAACACTTGATAATGTGACTAAATGGTGCAAGAATTAAGTACATATTTAAGGGGTCCTTGGAATGCCCAGTTTCAGAACTTAACACTCAAATTAGGTCATGCAATCATGTCAATCAATGAAACCTGAGCCCACCTTGTACTGAATGCTTCTTTCTTTACATGATTATGGAAAAAAATCACCTCCATATTTGATCCAGTAAATATTGCATTATTTGGGCTCTTCCTTGCTGGCATTGTAATATCATTTCTATGTATTTGCTGCTTTTGTAACAGAACATCAAAAATTGAAACTAGACAGGTCATGTTAACTCAGGTTATGATGTCAAAAAAAAAGGGGGGGGGAGATGAGCAGAATCCTGTGGTGTACCAGGCATGGATACAAGGTATGGACTAGGCTTGAGAACAGAACACTGGACTCTCTTCATGTCACATCAGTACACTCTGTGATGACCTACTGCATCTTGAGACTTCCTGGTCCCCAGTAGAAGTCTGCTCTTCCCTGTAGTACAGTATTATAAACATGTAAACTGAGCACTGGCCTGGCTGTCTCATTCATATGATTGGTTCTCACTCCATATATAAACTATTGCACTTCCTGAATAAATAAAGACTGTGTCCCAGAACCTGGATCCTGGTGTCTGAATTAAGGGGCACCGTCACACTCACTCCCTTCCTGAGAAGCCAACCCACATTTGACAACATGTATCCTCAAGCATTTTCAAATTGTAGCATCCTTATTATTTCCTGGACTGGTTGTATCCACTGCCACCCCACCAGGTACCTAGAGTCTCTGCTTTCCCTCTTTCAGTGTGATTTCTTTCAAACAGGTCTTCTTGTATCATTCTTGACCCTGCAAAGCATGAGCCACTCATTACCAGAATCATGGTAAATATGAGACACCATATCCTTCAGCTAATTCTGCACTGAATCTACTCAGAACCTCCATCTAAATTAACAATAGTCTAGAAAAGGGCTTCATTCCTCTTGACACTGGACCTCCAATGATACAGGGAGATTAGGTTGCACACTCCCGCATTTCCTCCTGAATGTTATCATCAGGAGCTAACATGTATGCATCCCCAAATCACACAATTGGACTTCAAGTCATTTGCAACCTGATCCCGAAAAAAACTGAGTGAGAAGAGCCAGGGCCAAGGGCGGCTGTCTCTGGTCCTCACCTCTTACATTTCCAGATGACTTTGAGGATGACATGGAAAGTGCTGAGCTGTGCAAGTCCACTTCAGTTGCACACATCTGGAGTGTGCCCATGAAGCCTGGTAATTTCCAAAGACTAGTGCAGTTGTCATTTGCAACCTGGTGAGCATTGTCTTCTTGAAGAACTTGCTGATGATATAACACTACAAGCATTGTCATGAGAAGGAGCTCACCTATGATTTGTTGTGAGTTGACTCATGTCAGGGAACATCTCCTGCTAAGAAACACAGGTGACCCAGAAAGGACTGCTAACTTTGATCGCAGCTCCATGCTGAAAGTCTGATTGGAAAAGGCTTGCGTGTCCAACTGTCTTGTTTTCAACTGTGCCGATTGAGTTGATGAAGAGAGGAGAAACAGATGAGAGGAGAGAGGGATGGCATATTCAAAAAGCCTTTCTCCCCCCTTCCTGTCTGAGGGTCTGGAAACTCAAACCATGGTCCTTGCGCATGCTAGGTGAGTGCTCTCAAAGAGGAGCTACCTTTTAGCTTTGCAGTACCTGCTTTTAGGTACCCTCTAGATCCCCTACTGCTGTGACTCTATCAAATTCTCTGCAGAAAACTCAGCCCAAACAAAGCCAACAGATTCCTTAGAAAATCTTCATCTTCCTTTCCACAGCAATCCTGCAAGGAACCTTTCCTGCACATCAAGACCCACAGTCAAGCAGTGCGTCATGAGGGGAAATTTTTATCCCTATTTATTGAAGGAGGAAAAGGTTTGCAGCTGAGCACTGAGAAGAAAATAATGTCAGTGAGCATGGAGTTTGGGTGGGGGCAGGCAGAAAGAGAGGCAGGCATATGTGAGAAACAGAATATGCTCAGGTTGTCAGTATGAAGGGAGATATCGGGGATCATTCACACCTGGAGCCCTAGTCATTCCAATCACAAACCACTGAATCCTTCCTCACTCCTCTTTTTCCTTCTGGCATTTCCTTGGAAAATTTCTAACCAGGAGATATCTGGGCAAAAGGCACAACTCAGGGGAGGTGCTGAATCTTGCCTCACATCTTATTTACGGATGAGGAAGTGGAAGGTGTTTCTCATGGACAAAGCCTGTTTCCCTAAATGAGGGAATGCCTCAAAAACACAGCCAGACCCTGTCAGTAAATTTAAAGAAGAAAAGGGAAGTAATTATGGCTTATGGGATCTGGGGTCCCATGATCGATATTTACTGGCAGGAAGAAAAAAACATTTTCATGCAATGTCCACCTGCCACTAGTTAGCTTTGTACCTCTTTCTCTCAAGATTCAATGGAGTGAGATAAGTGACTGAAAGTCATATCCTGAATATCTCAATCCTTCAACTCAATCCATTCCCCTCTGAAAATGGCCTGAATTTGGGTTTTCCGTGTTCTTATTCCCTGAGAGGGAAAGATGGGAGAGCGTCTCTATTCTCAGTGGAAGGGGAAGGCTTCAGGCATGGCAGGTGTGAAGGGCGCAGAGGTTCCAGGCTCTAGTAGGAGCACACTGTTTCTCTCTCTCCCCAGAGGCTTTCTCTGGGCCTTGGGCCACCTGAATACTGAGGAGTGGTGTCTTTGACTTCATGCCTGCACATCAGACAGCGACTGAGGTCACAGAGGAGCAGCTGGACAGCTCAGTGGCATCACGGTTTCCATAGCAATCAGAGATGCTTCAGATCCTGGGGATTTCAGATGGAAAATGAAAAGAAATGCCAGCTGTGGGGTGATGGTAAGAGGAAAGAGAAGCAGATTCAGGGCCAGGGACCTGATCTTTCAAGAAATGGGATCCTAACCTGTTGACCCAGTTGAAGTGGAGATATCAGGTTTGTGGGGTGCAGCCGAGCGAACCAGGAATTGCTCCCAGTCCAGGCAGGTCAGGGGACCCAGCTGAAGCCTGACAACTTGCACTACATTTTAGGCCTCCTAGGTGGTGCTGTTTTGGTTTGGCTGCACCGGACATCATGACAGCATGCTCACCAAGCTACTGCTGTGGGCAGGGATCCCCCATGAGGTGTGGGGGACCAGGCAGGGATGGAAGGCTGCATGAGTTCTGGTCACTCACTGTAGCACTGCCACATTGGCATTGCCCTCCAAAACCACTCCTCCAGGTCTGCACACCCGGGATTTGTCCGAGTCAGGCAACTCACCTAGTGTCCTAGCAGCCATAGGGCATTATGGCTGCTAAGAGCTCAGGGCAGGGGAGCTTGCAGCACTGCTACCTGGCTTAGGTGCTCCTTGAATTGGGAAACATCACACCCAGTCTGGTCAGTTGCCTCTCCTTTCCAAGATAGCCCTAACAGGAGACAGCTGGAACCTGGGGAGTTGGTCTTCCAAATGTAGGTGTGTGGCTGCTGTGATAACTCATGAGGAGACCAGAGAGTCATTCAGTCAGCATGTTGGAAGGAGGACAGGGGGTCACTGCCAGGCAAGGAGAGATGTTCTGTGCTCACTCCACCAGCCAGGGCCAACCAACTTGGCTGCTGCCTTACAAGTGGGCTACACTCAGAATTTGTCCTGCCATAATTTTTCCAGATGTCCTGAAACCCACTTTCAGAGGCAGTAATATATAGCCCTTCTCTGTTCACCCAAGGGTTCATTCCCTTGACCAGGCTGCTGCCTCTGTGGCACAAGGCCCTCTGAGAAATGGCCTATTATCAGTCCATGTATGATGCAAAGTACAAGCCAGTGCATGAAACAAGAGCCTTCCTTTGGAATGAAGAACACATTTTTACAGGGCAGAATACCAAAGGTGAACAGGCATCGTGCTGAATGAGAAATAGCACAAAGTTTCAAGGATGAGTATTCCAAACCGAAGGGTAAGGACCTTTGAGGGGCATGAATAGCACAAGGGTGTTGGTGTTGAAAACCAACTTCAGTGAATGGACACTAACAAAATGGGCTTTGCTTAAGGTCTATGTCCAAATTCCAGGACATTTCTTTTGCTTCAACATCCTGTACAGATACAGGATGTAGTCAGTGCCAGATCATTCTGTGAACAACCATCATGACTGACCTTAATCCTCCCAGCAAGGACTTCAATGCCCTTACCAGTTCCTGGCTCTTTCCTTTTGATTGCAAGTGCCAGCATCATGATATGCTTATTTTATTTTTTTTCAGCACAAGACCTCTGAGGAAAGGCTTTCCTTACTCCACACACATGACTCAATTTACCTTCAATGTAAATGACTTTATGGTATGATATATAGCACTGAAGCATGGCTCTCAAATTCAAGAATGCACCTCAATATCAGACATTTAGTCCAAACCATCTTGCTCAAAATTAAAAGTGCATACCCAAAATGGGCAAAACCTGAATATCAAAAGAGGACACATTAAAGAACATGCAAATGTGTGATAGGCCTTATTGTTCAGGAAGAGTGTATCCTGGAGGCAGTCCCCAAGAACTGGTCATGAGGGAGGAAGGTTGCAATATTTTTTTGGAGAATACTGTGCTTTGTGTGTACAGCAGTGAGTATATGTGGAATGGAGACCTCTTACCCCCTTGGCCACAGACCCAACAGTATGCTGTCAACAAAGTATGTCACTCAAAGACTGGAAGCATCCATGAGTACAAAGTTGGCCTCGTCACACTGGCCAATGACTGTGAAGTGCTAATCATTCTAACCCCTGACACTGGCAGCATCCTGTCCATGCTCCATACCATTCAACCCAAGTGCAAGATCACTTTCTGCACTATCATTTGCATAGCCCATCTGACTCTGAAGCACCGACAAGGCAAGAATCACAAGCTGTGCATCATTGCTTTTGTGGGAAGCCCCAAAGAAGACAACAAGAAGGATCTGTTTAAACTGGCTGAGCACCTCAAGAAAGAAAAAGTAAATGTTAACAGTATCAATTTTGGGGAAGAGGAGGTGAACACAGAAAATGTGATCACCTTTGTAAACACACTGAATGGCAAAGATGGAACTTGTTCTCATTTGGTGACAATGCCTCCTGGGCCCCACTTGGTTGATGCTCTCATCAGTTCTCCAATTCTTGCTGGTGAAGGTGGTGCCATGTTGGGTCTTGGTGCCAGTGACTTTGAATTTGAAGTGGATCCCAGTGCTGATCCTGAGCGTTCCCTGGTTCTTCATGTTTCTATGGAAGAGCAGTAGCAAAGGCAGGATGAGGAGGCATGGTGGGTAGCAGCAGCTTCTGCAACTGAGACTGGGATTGCTACAGGTGGGACTGAAGACTCAGATGATGCCCTGCTTAATATGACCATCAGCCAGCAAGAGTTTGGCTGCACAGGGCTCCCTGATCTAAGTAGTAAGATTGAGAAAGAGAAGATTGCTTATGCCATGCAGATGTCCCTGCAGGGAGCAGAGTTTGGCCAGACAGAATCAGCCAACCTTGATGCCAACTCAGCCATGGACAAATCTGAACCAACCAAGGAAGAGGATAATTATGACATGATGCAGGACCCTGAGTTTTTTCAGAGTGTCCTAGAGAACCTTCTGGGTGTGGATACTGATAATGAAGACATTCAAAATGCCATAGGCTCTCTTGACTCACAGACCACAAAGGATGGCAAGAAGGACAAGAAGGAAGAGGATAAGAAGTGAGACTGGAGGAAAAAGGTGGCAGGGCCTGCCCAGGGGACTGCATAGTGTGGGGTGGAATATTGGTTTAGATATGTTATCTGTAACCAATACGACCTAAATAAAGTTTGGCAATTAAAAAAAAAAAAGAGTGTATCCTCAAGTATTTGCAAGTTTTAGCATCCTTTTTATTTCTTAGACTGACTATATCCACCACCAACATGCCACATGCCTAGTGTCTCTGCTTTCCCTCTTTCTTTCAAAGATAACTTCTTATGCCATTCTTGACCCTGCAAAGCACAAGCCACTCATTCCTAGAACCATGGTGCACATGAGAACACCATATTCTTCACCTAATTCTACACTGCATCTCTTTAGAACCTTCATCCAAATTAACAACAGTGTAGAAAAGGGCTTCATTCTTCTTGACACTGGACCTCCAATGATACTGGGAGACTAGGTTGAACATTTCCCCATTTCCTCCTGAATGGTATCAGCAGGAGCTAACACGTATTTATCCCCAAATCATACAATTCGACTTCAAGTCATTTGCAACCTGATGCCGAGGAAATCTGAGTGAGAAGAGCCAGAGCCACCTCTTGCTTTTCCACATGACATTGAGGTTGACATGGAAAGTGCTGAGCTGTACAAGTCCACTTCAGTTGCACAGCATTTGGAGTGTGCCCAACAAGCCTGGTAATTTCCAAAGACTAGTGCAGTTGTCATTTGGAAGTTCCTGTCATTTGCAACCTGGTGAGCATCATCTTTTTGAAGAACTTGCTGATGATATACCCCCATGAGCGTACTTGTGAGAATGATCTAATCTATGAGTTCCTGAGAGTTGACTCATATCAAAGATCACCTCATCTTAAGAAATGCAGGTGACCATTGAAGCACTGCTAACTTTAACCGCAGTTCCATGCAGAAAGTCCAACTTGCTTATCCAACTGGTACTTGTTCAACTTTGCCGATTGAGTTGATGAAAAGATGAGAAAAAGTTGAGACCAGGGAGGGTTGTCATATTCAAAAGAGTTTTTTTTTTTTTCTTTAAAGAGATGGGTTTTTGCTGGACTTGGTTATGCATGCCTGTAATCCCAGTGGCTTGGGAGGCTGAGGCAGGAGGATGTCTAGTTTAAAGCCTGTCTCAATTATGACAAGGTGCCAAGGAGACCCTGTCTCTAAATATAGTAGAAAATAGGGCTGGTAATTTGACTTAGTGGTTGGGAGCCCCTGAGTTCATCCGTGGTACTCTTCCGTCTTTCCCCCAAAAATGGAGAGATGGTGTCTTTCTGTTGCCCAGTCTGTCCCTAAACTCCAAGGTTCAAATGATGCTCTATCTCAGCCTCTCATGTAGTTGGGACTTACAGGTGCATGTCACTGCACCTGGCTATGTAGATTGTTGTGTTGCTGGTAATAAGGGTACTAGAGATCAAATCCAGAGCCATATGTGTGCTAGACAGATGTTTGCTCTACCACTGGTCTATGTTCACAAACAGGACTTTTTTTATATCAAAGATGTTTTATTACACATCAATCAATAAACTGACAGTGTCACAGGCTTGTAGAATGCACAATATTCTTTGTTCTTTTTTGTTCATAAACACATGGTAAAAGCATCTGCTAACTAAAGCAGAGGAGCAGATTACCTATGAGCCTTCCACTTCTCAGAGCATGAATGTGGTGGGGCTCATACCCCAGACCTTATTTTAAATTTACTTTTCTGTAGTGCTGGTGATAAAAATCAGCACCTCAGGCATATGGGCAAGTACCTATCACAAACCACAGTCCCAGCCCACACCCTGCATGTACCCACACAAGTTTTATGAATTACTCAAGAGCTGATGATTTTGGCTTGCAGGATTTTCCCTAATAAGAGGAGGAGATATAAAGACAGTTCCCAAAAATGCAATTCCAGCCACTGAGATAGGAGCCTCACTAAAATGATGCAAACTTCATTTTTGTGAAAACAGCACACATGTGAAACCCAGAGCCCACATCAGGGTCACACATGGGCTAACACCTAGGTACTGAGCTAACAGTACTATTACACCACTTTATCACAGGGAAGCTAGACTCAGGTGGACAGGCCCAGATCTGCATGGTCCAATGTACAGATGTGGTCTCACTGGCTTATATCAGCTGCATGAGAGGTCCCACAGCTGCCTCAGGTGTGTTCTCTCCAGCAATTTCCTGACCTGCTTCCCAATGCTGGCCTGGGACAGCCTGGCAGGCAACAGCCCTTGAGGGCCACCTCCACACTCACACAATGCCTGCTCTGGGCTCCTGCAGTCACACATCAGCGGCTCTTCATTTTCTGTGAAACCACCTTGTGGGGGGTGAGGGAAGCCCTTGTCAAGCCATGCATCATCAAACACCCTGAGACATCCACTGAGATGTGCACAATCATACTTGCCACATGATCCCACAGGTGATGTCAACTTGAGATTGGTCTTGCTTAAGATCAGGCTGCTACTCCCAAGTCACCTCTGCATTCATTGTAAAAGCTAAACAAATTGCAGAGGGACTGGAAAGAGCTGCAGGCACAAAACTTCAGTGGCCTGGCTGAGAGGATTCTATCCACTCACATCTACCACCTGCCAGCTTCTCCACTAAGAGTTTAACACCACCTAAAAACTTAAAACATACACATCTGAATTTCAAGACAATGTTGCAATCAAACTGTCAATTGTTAACATTCTTAATATATTAGGAGCTTTCACTTGGACAGTTTTTTCTTTTAGAAATTTGAAAAATGTTTCACTACATCACATGAGTGCCCCAGACAGGCAGCCCGAGGGCACCCCTGCAGGATGGAACTCAGGAGGGCAGAAGGGACCTGCACTGTCCAGGTGGAGTGGAGACCACTGGGTCCTTAAGGGAATGTTTCTCTATTCGTAATGCTGCACTCAGAGCAAAATAAAGGGTGCATTTAACACAGTCTTGTCCACACAGTCCAACTTAATGCTTCTCCTCACATTAGCAAAATTTGATCAGTGAAGTAGCCCCACTGTTGGCTCAGAAGGCCTAACCTCATGGGACCCAGCTGTTAAGCTGAGATATATGCCAAGCTCCTGGTTTCAGAAGGCCCAGGCTCAGGGGACTGGTCACTACTTGAGATATGCCCAGCTGATGATTTCAGAGGGCCAAGACTCAGGAGATGGGCCATTACATGATATGCCCATTTGGTGGTTTCAGAAAACCCAAACCCAGGGGACTGGTCAGTATATGAGATATGTGCCATCTTTTCTAGACTTGCTTCAAAGGCCTCAGGCAGAGTAAATGTGGGGCCAGCACTCTGTGCAATCCTCCAGGATGGGGACACAGTCCATCTCTGCAGGATTTCAGCAGCACTCAGGTTCCACTCACTAGTTGCAAGCAGCACTCCTCCCCCAGTGACAAGCAAAAGTGTCACCAAACTGTCCCAAGTCCCTTGGGGTAAACCTGCCCTCAGTTAAGAGCTATCCTGTAGAGCACAAGATGCAGGTCAATGGCCAGGTGATTGGCCTGTGTGCAGGACGGCACTATTGCTGGGGTTCCATGCCAAGTGGACACTCTACAACTGACCATAGAGTCCTGGAAGGATGCACAGAGCACTCCTGTGGCTTAGCCTGAGAGACTAGGTCAGCTAACCAGCCTGGCAGACCAGGCTCAACAAACACGTGAGGGTACAATTTGTGTTGGTTTGAGAAACAACTTTAGTGTGTGCTCCAGTGCTGGAGCCCCAGAGAGGAGCATGGTTTCCCACCACGCCAACTGAGGATGCCTGGGCATCACTGCACAGAAGCCACTGCGGCCAGGAAGACCAACAGAGCCCAGCACTGCCACAAGTCTACTCTTCCTTTCTCCTCTTCTTCTCTTTTCTTTTTTCTTGTAATTTCTTCAGGTCAGTCATCACATTCAAAGTCTTGCATACCCACATAATCACAATGAGCAGCAGTGGAGCTGAGAACATGACAGAAATGGACATCCCCCTGGAGTCAAAATACTGGTATTTTGAAAACAACCAAGGCACAGGAAATGGCTAATCTGTAGTCTGTACCTCTGGGATGAGAAGCAGGTGAGGAGCAGGCACAGCACATGGAAGATGGCCAGCCCCACCAGCCATGGTTCACTCCAGTCTGTCTGCTGTAAGGACACATGGTTAGCAATGCAGGGCAGGCTGAAGTCTGGATGCTGCTTTCTCAGGAAGCCAGAGAACATAGCCAGCTGTGATCACTGCAGGGATGCTGACAGGGAAGGAGCTGACTGAGAAGCCCAACGTCATAGCGCCCGCGAGGCCCGGCCTCACCACCGCTGCCAAGCCATTCCAGGACATTTTAATAAAGTACTATTCTTCAGTTTTTAATGAAAATAGTTATGATTCAGTGTCCTGAAGTAATGGAATATTTGTATAGTTTTGTGAAGATGTTTCATCTTAAATTTTTCATAACAACCATTTTTACTTATATTAGGCCATGCCTTCCATGTGATTTTTATATATCAGTAGATGTCCCACATAGTTGAGAAATTTTTCCTGCTATCCCACACTCTACTGAAAGAAAATGCCCCAGTCACTAAAAGAAAAAAAGAAAAAGAAAGAGGCTGGGGCTGTAGCTCAGTGGTAAAGCCTTTGTCTCACATGTTTGAGGCACTAGATTCAATCCTCATTACCATATAAAAATAAACAAATAAAGAATAAAAGTAAAAAGAAAAGAAATGACCCATTCTTAGGTCATGCTTTATACAAGGATGGTTGTATGCTTTGCTCCCTAATGTAGTATTGAACTTTTTATTGGTGGTCATAATTGATTTGATCAGGTTAAAGCCTTGTTAAAGTGTCAGCCATTTTGTAGTCCTGCCAATGATCTAGGGGATTTGATGATGCCAAAATGGGAGGCTGGTTATCATATCTCAGAAAATTGATGTAAGGATCCAAGAGAGTCAGTCAGTAATTACTTGGAAGAGGGGAGTAGAAGCTAAGAAAGACTCAGGTATTAAATGTTGGTGTCACAAGGTGGAGGAATTGAGACAGATCTGATGGGATACTTCCTACTGCTGAGGGCTGATGAGGCAATCCAGTTTTTAGGGTTGTTCTAGATCTTAGAACTCTCCAGCCTCTGATGCCCAACTGTAGCTTTCCTGGGTGGTGCTGGGGAGTCATGTGCTGAGATTTCACTTGCATTTTTATCTCTGTCTTATGTGTTTCTTTTCCTGTCCCTTTCCTGAACAAGGGCCTGTTCCTTGTGACTAATAAGGTTCATCCTCCTCTTGGATCTTCTAATTTCTGTATCTACACTACTAACTCATTTCTCACACATGCTTCACTTTTATCACCAGTCATTTGCTGAGTATTTTCACTGAAATGACTTACTCTCATCTCTCCTTTAACATATTCTAAAGAGAACTAATTATCTTGTTTTTTTATTGTTTTGGTGCTGGGGTTCTAACCCAGAACCTTGTGTGTGCTAATGAGCAATATCACAAAGCCCAGAACTAATGGTTTTTACCTAAAATTCATATGCATTTCCTATTTTAGTTTAATTTTTTCTTGTTCTTTTTTTTTTTGAACTGGGCATTGAACTCAGGGGCAATGTATTTTATTTAGAAACAGGGACCTACTGAATTTTTATGGCCTAAGTTGCTGAGGCTGGTTTTGAGCTTCCAATCCTCCTGCCTTACTTCCCAAGCCACTAGGATTGCAGGCATGTACCACTGTTCCTGGCCCCTATTTTAGATGTTAATATCAGAATCCTGCTTTTATTCAAATTAAAATTTTTAATAATATATTTTGCTCTCCATTTTCTTTGACCCTTTTTTCAAGAAATGTTTTAAGAGGTTGAATAAAACTTGTCTACAAAATACCTAGTGCTGACATTATTCTTTTTTTAGGAACCTCATAATATCTTGTTTAGTGGTTGGTCCATAGTGATTGTTTCTTAAGAGTATTTGAATTGAATTATAATAAGAATGAAGAAATATGCTAGAAAACAAATCAAGCTGAAACTGATTTTTGGACTTCATTATTTTCCCAGTTCTTATTTTGATAAAAAAGTCTTGATCAGACAACAGTTGTAATTCAGATGTGTCTTGATCAGACAACAGTTGTTTATTCAGATGTGTCTTCAAGGAATTGTGGAAGATGCTCCACCTATCGACCTACAAGCTAAAGATCAACATACTAGTGGAGAAGTTGAAGAACTGGTAAGATGGTTATTCTAATAAGTTAATTGGATAGAAGATAGTTTGAAATTTCAGCCCTGCTTGCACTTGGATTAAAAGTTAAAAGTCAGTAAGAGTTTTCAGCAGTGTACATACAGCATTTTTAGTCAACTTCTGATTTATTGTTACTAGAGATGTGTTTTTGTAAGTAAGTCAAAACCCTAATCCTTATGTAGATGGGGATATTTAATATTTGGGAAGAAGGAACTCAAAGATGAACAACTAGGAGAAGCAAGCCAAAAATAATTACTTTAGATAATTTTATTTTTTGTCTCTTTTCCCCCTTTCCAGTTCTGGGGATTGAACCCAGGACCTTGTATATTCTAGGAAGGCTCTCTCCCTCTGAGCTATTTTCCAACCCCTTTTTATTTTATATTGAGACATTCTTTCTCATTGAAAAGGCTGTCCTCAAACCTAAAAACCATTCTGACTTAGACTTCCAAGTAGCTAGGATTACAGGCAGTGCCATCATGCCTGGATAAGAAAAAGTGTTAGGAGGACATTTTCTCCTGATTTTTGTTTATTACATGGGATACATTATCATAACAATATGAGACTGAAAAAAAAGAAAACCACAGGCTCAATGTGGGGGAGCCTGTCTGTAATCCTAGCTACTTCTGAGGCTGAGGCTGGAGGATCTCCAGTTTTAGTCCAGCCTGTGTAACAAGGGGAGACTGTTCTCAAAGTACAAATAAAAGACAAAAAGGAAAATCATCAAAACTTATTAGCCCTTTTTATTTTTTCAGTACTTTAAAGTTTTATTCACATATGTGCATTTTTTAAGTTTGTTAAAATTATAAGTTAAAATTGTAACATTGTTAAATGTAGGATTTTAATTTTATATAATGATTGTAAAGTCCAAAATAATGCATTGACTGTCCCCAGTTTTAGAGATGTAGAGAGGCAAATGTGGGATAATGTTGGACTTTTATTAACAGGGAAAACTGTAAAGCAAAATGAGGTAGAGGTAGATAGTGGGAAAAGTGGTTATTTCTTGCCATTTCACTCTTATTTCTCCATAGCTTATATTAAGAGGCCTGGTTTGTTTTCATTCTAATTGGACATCTTACACAGAATTTTGCTCTTAACAGCAAAAGTAATTGAATTTTCAGGGCTATGATGGAAAAAGGAACATGAGCTTTCTTTTTTTCTCATTTTTTTCTTCATGGTTTATGTATAAGTAGAGAGATAATAGTAAACAGCATATTCAAAGTTCTAGTAGAAGTGATCTGTAAAGCTTACTTATCTGAGCTTAATAGAAAAGAAGAGCAGAGGAGAAAAAGGCTTAGGTATTTCCACAAGAAAGTATTTGATGTATTCGGTTTGAGAATGGGATGGGAACCACTGCATCAACCTCTAAATTTTAGTTTATCTTCTCCCCACATCCCACCCCATAATATTTGGTATTTAGCCCAGGGTCTCACCTGTGGTGAGGCAAGTTCTCTACCACTGAGTTTTATTCCCAGTCCTCTTTATTTCATTTTGACATAGGGCCTTAATGAGTTGCCCAGGAGTCTTTGTCTCAGTCACTCATGTTGCTGGGATCATAGGTGTGTGCCACTGCACCCAGCTCAGTTTCTGTTTTTGGTCTTACTGGATGATAAGATGGAGCCAGACTGTCAGAGATTTTGGATGATGTGAGGAATTGTTGAAATATTATCAGAGAATATGCATAAAGCATTATTTAAGAAAGGTCAGTTTGGAAATGGTATTTACTTGAAGGGAAAAGAGGCTGGAAGTAGTTGAAAATCTTAGAATAGTCTAAGATAGTTTCCTTAACTAAAGTGACAATGGAAATAAGGAATGGAGGCTTCCTTCCCCTTGGTTCAATACTCCTACCAATTGTCTTTTCCCTTTATCTATTCCAACTTGGGAGCCTTGGATATCAATAATTTTCTCTTAGGAAAGGGTCTGCTTAGTTCCATCTTCTATGAGATTTGATGTAGAGAGAAATCCTGTATCTGTTTCTCTCTGAAGAGTTATATTCATGAATCTTGTTTAGTTAGGCAGCAGATGTTTAATTGAGAACTTTTATTTGTTTGTATTTTGCTGTGGGCTGAACTATAGTCAGCCAGGATTGGAAATGCTTAGTCCTTTTACAGAATGAGAATGATTAGGATTTCTCTTTTGGTGTGTTTGTGTGTGTGTGTGTGTGTGTGTGTGTGTGTGTGTGTGTGTTTGGTACTGGGAATTTAACCCAAGGGTGCTTTTCCACTGAGCTGTATCCCAAGCCCTTTAAATTTTTTTGTACAATTTTGAGACAGGGTCTCACTAAGTTGCTAAGGAGTTTGCTAAGTTACTGAGGCTGTACTTGAACTTACCATCCTCTTGTCTCAGCTTCCTGAGTCACTGGGGCTATAGGCATGTGCCACTGTGTCTGCCCTTTTATTTTTTATTTTTATTTTTTGGTTGTTTAATGGAAGAGTTAGGTTTATTTTTCCTAATATTCTATTGATTAGATTTGAGAACTTCTAAATGTCAATTTATTTTTTTTTCTCTGGTCATTTTGTGCTTTTGACCTTAACCAGAGAGAGGGGTATGACATTGTACAGATTATTAATAAAATTTGTTTTGACTGATATAAACCTGTATGCAGTTTTTATTTACCTATGGAATATTAAGTCATTTTATTTCTGCCCTAAAAAAGCAATTAGGTGTAAAACTATACATATATGTAGTGTGTATATTGACTTTAAAGAGTCCTCATATCAATAATAGATTAATTTTGCCAGTTTGAAGAACTAATTTTACTTAAAATATTAATGTCATTTATTAAGTCAGAATCAATAAAGTTTTTATAGAAAAATTTATTTGCCCTTTTCCTGTTTGTTGTTTAATTTTAGCCAATGTATTCGTTGAAACTTGAGCAATTTACTTCTCCAAATCTACCCATTGGAAAAGAGATGGCGTTCCTTCACCAATGATGCCAAATGAGACCAGATTAAGAAATCTCATGTAATAAATATATATTTTTTATCATCAGCTGTTACTGAAATAGAATTCAGAAAATATGTGTTAACCAGGTGAGGATTTATGTTTTAGCAAATACCCTACTATTGCTCAACTGTGACCTACTTCTATTTTCAAAGGTATTCTGCTCCACTTTATGTTTACATAACAAAAACAGTCATTAAAGAAGGTGAAGAACAACTTCAGACTCAGATCAGAAAACTTTTACAGGAAAAATTTCAATTATGTTGCATTAAGCTTACTGCCTGTTGAATGATTTAACAGATCATGATCTTTGTGAGTTAAATGAATGTCCCTTGGATCCTGGTGGCTATTTTTTCATTAATGGATCTGAAAAGGTATAGTAACATTATTTTAAAACATTACAAAATGAAAGTTAAAATTTAAATTATTAAATTTGAAATGAAAAAGTAGACTTTCATACAGGGTAGCCAGAAAGTGGATTTAAAATTATTCATGGTGTGACAGCTAAACTTAAGCTTTATTTAGATGAATATAATATAAACTTGCATTTCATCATTTATTAGAGTTATATATTTTTACAAAGCATTTAATGCAAAATGGACTTTTCAAAGTTCAAAAATTGCTGTTTCTCTGTGAACCTTTATAATCAAGTTAAATTAAGGTGCACATTTCACTCTTTGTACTTCAATGACATTTTGGTTTCATGGCTATAACTTTCTTATTGCACATATAGGTTCTGATTGCCCAAGAGAAAATGGCAACAAAAACAGTATGTGTTTGCCAAAAAGGATTCTAAATATGCCTCCACAGGAAAGTGTAGGTCATGTCTGGAGAAGTCTTCCCGACCTACCAGTAGTATATGGGTTAGCATGCTGGCAAGAGGAGGGCAGGTATGGTCTGAGTTATGATATGTTGTTTTTTTTTTTCATTCCTTTGTGTCTTGTTTAGTATTCTTAGTCAAAAAAAGGTTCTCTGGAGCATGTAATTGGTATTATGAGTTAGGTTTTATTATTATTACCATGTAACATATTACTCCAACAGCAACATTTATCATCTTGTAGTTTCTGTGGGTCAGGACTTTGGGTGCAGCTTACCTGGGTCCTCTGACTGAGTGTCTCCCATAAGGTGATAGTCAAGGTGTTTGCCTAGGCTGCAGTCATCCAAAGCATATTCACATGGTTGTTGACAGGATTCAGTTCCTTACTGGTCATTGGACTGTTTCAGGTCTTTACTGGCTGTTGGTTGGAAGCCTCTCTGTTTCTTGCCATGTGTTCTTCTCCATTCAGCTTACACAGAGAGCAAGCACAAAGAACCATAGAGCCAGGCACAGTGACACAAATGTATAATTCCAGAAACCTGGGAGACTGAGGCAGGATGATCTTAAATGTGAGGTAAGCCGAGAAACTTAGCAAGTCCTTGTCTCAAAAATAATAAAGGGGGGAGGTTGGTGCTAAGGATGTGGTAGAATGCCCACAAAGGCCCACATAATCCCTGGTATGGGGAGAGGGGCTGGCAGAAAAGCAAGAGAGTATAAGCAAGATGGAACCACTCTTTTATAGCTTACTCAGGGATTCCATCATAAGCTTTTATTTTTCTTTGTGGTACTCGGGAATGGAACCAGGAGTGCTCTACTACTAACTGCATCCCCAGTCCTTTGGAAGAAATTGGAAAAGAGAAATTTGTATGTTAGAGGCTTTTGTTAGTTTTGAAACGGTCTTGAAACAAGAAAGTACTTCACTATTTTAGTCAGCTTTTTCCTGCTGTGACTAAAGGACTGACCAGCACAATTGTAGAGGAGGAAAAGGTTGGGGGCTTATGATTTCAGAGATCTTAGTCTGTAGAATTCTGGCTCCATTCCTTGGGGATTGATGTGAGGCAGAACTTTATGGCAGAAGAGTGGGACCCAGGGAAACAGCCTACATGGTGATCAGAAAGCAGAGAGAGAGACTCCACTCACAGATACCCAAGGCCTCGCTCCCAATTTCTGCCTCCTCCAGCCATACCCTGCCATTTCAGTTACCACTCAGTTAATCCCTATCTGGATTAATTTACTGATTAGGTTAAGGATATAACTCAATCATTTTTTCTCCAAACGTTGCATTGTCTCACATGTGAAATTTTGGGGGACATCCCATCTAAACCATAGCACTCACAGATTGACTCTGATTTAATATTTAGTTTTTATTCTGTACTTAGCTTTTTCTATATTTGTCTATTCATGTCCTTGCTCTTTTACTGCTCATCTATTTTTTTCTTCCCAAGACCACTCAACCCCAAGAGGGGAGGGGATAGAAAGGTATCAATTGTATTTGTATTCTTTGCCAGCGAAAAGTCATTTCCAGGTGTGGTATTTGTTTAATTCTTAGAGGATCTTGACAGGCAGATGGATGAGAATGGAAATTCTATATGGTTTAAATGACCAGGTTGTCTATAAAATTAGTTAACTTGCTTAAAAAGTTTTGAAAAGCAGTTGTAAAACGTTCTTCAGAGTATGGGGAGACATGATTTTATGAAATATTTAAACTTAAATGGTTTGCTTGCTGTCTCCCATTTTTGGGGAAATTTTTTTTGTTTGGTGTATTAGGGATTGAACTTAGAGGTACTTTACCACTGAACTATACCCCTCTCCCTTTTTACTTTTTATTTTGAGACAGGGTTTTGCTAAGTTGTGGAGACTGGTTTGAACATTGCCAAGGCTGACCTCAAACTTATAAACATCCTGCCTCATTCATCTGAGTAGCTGGAATTTAAGTGGTTTTCTTGGTGCTTTTATATTTCTCTGAGCACTTGTATATTTGTGTTTTCATGGTATTTTATTTTTCTAGGGTGCAAAAACAGTGCTATTGGTCAGCACATATATCAAACAAGAAGTTTCCATCATTATTGTATTCAGAGCATTAGGTTTTGTGTCTGATAGAGATATCCTAGAACATATTACTTATGATTTTGAAGATCCAGAGGAAGATGAAAATGGTAATATGAAAACAATATATTCATAGTGTCTGAAAAGAAATTTAGAGGTACTAATTGTTGCTAACCTTAAAACATAGAATAGCTGGATGTGGTGGTGCATGTCTGTAATCCCAGCAGCTCCAGAGACTGCGGCAAGAGGATGGAAAGTTCAAAGCCAGCCTTGACAACTCAGTGAGACCCCAAGTAACTCAGCAAGATCCTGTCTTTATACAAAGTATAACAAATGACTGGAGGTGTGTCTCAGTGTTTAAGTGCTCCTGGGTTCAATCCCTGGTCCCAAAACAAACAAACCCTAAAACAGCATAAATCTGAGAAGAGCAATTTGACTGTCACAAATTTCATGTGTAGTGAAAGTCTTCCCTGTATAGGCCTCTCTACTGACAGTTCCATACAAAATAGACATGAAAAGTAGAGACAGCCAAAAGTTCAATGGTAGCCTCATGAAGAAAGCAGTAAGAAAAATTATAAAAGTACACTAGTGTAATTTAGTAAAAAGGGAAAATGAGTAATTGATGCCTATAATTCTTTTTATTTTGAGGAAAAGAAAAACCTTTTTGTTTTGTAGGAATTTCAAACTTAGAGAACAGTTGCTAGAGTAGTGTTGAGAACTCTGTATTCTTCACTCATATTTAGTTGTTAACTTGGCTACATTTGCTTTATTATTCTATCTATACATACACATGACTTTTTTTCTGGGCCATTTGAGAGTAAGTTCAGGTATTATGTCTCTTTACTGCTAATACTTTAGTTTGTTTCCTAAGATCCAAGATATTCACTTACATAATCATGGTATAATTACTAAAATCAAGAAATTTAATGTAGATGTGATAGTATGAATATGCAGATCTTACTCATGTATTTGCTAGTTGTATTTGCTAGTTCTTCCCATCCTTGTGTGGGGGATTGAATTCAGGGGCATTATACTATTGAGCCACATTCTCATTTGTGTGTGTGTGTGTGAGTGAATGAGTGAGTGTGCCCAGTGCTGGGGATCAAGCTCAGGGCCTTGAGCATGGTAGGCAAGTGTTCTACCGCTAAATAACATCCCCAACTCCCATATCTTTTTGTATATTTTGAGACAGCCTTGCAAAGTTGTCTAGGCTGACCTGGAACTTGGAATCTTCCTGCCTCAGCCTCCTGAGTGCCCCACCACACCCAGCTCCAACAATATCTTTAATAGTATTTTTTTCTTAGTTCAGAATCCAACTCAGAATCATTCATTGCATTTTTTTGTTTATTTGTTTATTTGTTTTGGTACCAGGGATTTAACCTGGGAGTGTTTTACCACTAATCTACATCCCCAGCCCATTGAGGTGGTTCTAAGGTTTTTATAATTCCTTGATTTTCTAAAAACACTTACATATTTGATTAGGTTTATAGGAATATTTGGTATGCTATTAAGTTAAATGAGAGCTGACTCATTTTGAAGTGAAAATATGAATTTGAAAATTCAATATAAATTATTTGATAGATAAAACCTTCTCTTGATGAAGATTTAGTCTTTAAAGAACAGAATGTTGCATTAAATTTCATTGGTTCAAGAGGGGCAATGCCTGGCATTACTAAGGAGAAAAGAATTAAATATGCAAAAGAAGTCTTACAAAAAGAAATGTTTCCTCATGTTGGTGTTAGTGATTTTTTGAGACCAAAAAAGTGTATTTTGAGCTGCGGAGAGAGCTCAGTCAGTAGAGTGCTTGCCTTGCAAGCACAAAGCCCTGGGTTCAATCCCCAGCACCACACACACACACAAAAAAAGTATATTTCTTGGGATATTTTAAATTTTATTGTTTTAAGTTCTCTACTAAGATATAGCTGAGATAGAGTGTTTTTCTTAAAGCTAAAAGTAAAAAATGATGTTTTATGATAAATATTATTGGGGGAGATAACAAAAACAAAATTTTTTTCACTTCTTTTTTTCTTTTTTTTTAAGATGTATGGTTCATAGGTTACTTCTAGTCACTTTGGGTGCAAGAGAACTAGATAACAGAGATCACTATGGAAACAAAAGATTGGATCTTGCTGGGCCACTACTTGAGTTCTTTTTTAGAGGGTAAGATGTTACAGAAGGAAATTGTTGAAATAAGGAGATTGATTATAGATTGTTTCATTACACGTGGAGTTGCTAAACCATCTTGGTACCATATTACGTACCTCTGAATCTTGATATGTTCTCTTTGCTACTTGCTCAGATTTAGTTTGTGTTCATATCTGGGAATGATGTTTGTAAGCACAGTATATTTCTTGTTTATGTTTGTTTATTAATATTTTTTAATTCTAGGATTGGACCCTGGAGCATTTTACCACTGAACTACATTCCCAGATCTTTTTATGTTTATCTTGCTAGCTGCTGAGGCTGGCCTTGATCTTGTGATCCTGTTCCTTCAGCCTACAAGGAGCAGGCATTATAGGCATGTGACACTGTGCCCAGAATTGCATATTTTCTTTATTCCTCTGGTAACCTTGAGGAATGTTGGAGAAAATAATACATTGCCTTGATTTTCTTTCTTCTTCTTCTTTTTTTTTCTTCTTTGCAGTGCTGAGGATTGAACCTGGGGCCTTGGCATGCAAGGCATGCACTGTAGCACTGAGCTTTATTCCCAGCCATGCATTCATTTTCTAAGTGCTCATGCAGAAATTTTTATTAGTCTTGTTTTGTATCTTCTCTTAAAGTATACACACATGAGCTAGAGGAAAATGCATGAAAATGTTAGCAGTGATCATTTCTTTGAGCATTGGGATTTTACATATTTTTTCTTTTTCCTTTTGGTACTGGAAATTTAAGACGGGACATTTACCACTGAGCTATATCCCCAACCCTTTTAATTCTTTGAGACAGAGTCTCACTAAGTTGCCCAGAGCTTTGGTAAATTGGCTAAGGCTGGCCTCAAACTTGTGATCCTCCTGTCTTAGCCTCAAAATTTGTTGAGATTATACGTATGCACCACCACACCTGGCTTTTCATTTTCCCCTACAGTTATTTATTTATTCATTATTATTATTATTATTATTTGTTTTTTAAAAAGTATATTTTTATCTATTTTAAAACTGCAACTTTCATAAATTTAAAAGAAAAATATTTTATGATACTGAAATGTACATTTCTTTGGTATAAAAATCACAACATATGTGTGATCTTGAACTAAAAAAAATAATGAATATCTATGACCTACTATGCTGAAAAAAATTATTCTTTGCCCATTCATATGTCCCCTTGAATTGTCCCCACTCTGGAGCTTAGGAATATACTTCTGGACACATCTTCATATCTACAAAGAATAAAGATGCAACATTAAATATGTTTAAAAATTACAATATAATCAAAGTTGGCTTAATAGTTGACACATGACACAAACCACCAAAAAGCAATATAAGATACAGGACACATAAAATAGAACACTGTCACTGAAATCATTAATGTGTCATTTAAATTTGATACACTGGAAACAAAGCAATTTCTTTAGAATTATTATGTAAATAACTTGCAACTTAGTACTGAGTCAAAAATTTGATAAGGTTTTTTATTTATTTATTTATTTTGTGGCTCTGGGGATCAAACCCACGGCCCTGTGCATGCAAGGCAAGCACTCTACCAACTGAGCGATCTCCCCAGCCCCTGATAAGGTATTTTAAAGCAAGCAGTCAAACATACAAAAATGTAAAATACAAGAAATATTAACAATGAGAGCAATTAACCATAGAAATAAACAGGGCAAAAACATGCATTCTCTCTTGACATGCTTTCATTTTCTGACTTGCTTTTTAAAAAAAGAACCTTCATAGGTTAAAAAAATTGTATTTTTAAAAACTACTAACAAAGTTCAAATCCCCATTAAAAAAGAGAATGTTTACCTTCAAGTCAATGAAGTTCAGATTCATACATTTTTAGAGAAACAATTACAGTCTTCATGCTAAAATTATGAAGGAAAAAAGTTTTTAATTATGTTTGTCAAGTCTTTTATTCAACAAGGATTTAGCAAGTGTTGTGTGACACTGTTTCAGGTGCTAAGGATATAAAAGTAAGACTCAATCATAGGTTTTGGAGAATTTACCCTAATGGAGTTGGATCTAGCATGACAACTTTAGTTAACCCCTTTGGACCATAAAATGAAGCTCAACTTCAAATTCTACCATTCTTGCATCTTGATCTGTATAGTATGCTACTTGTAGCACTAGTAACATTATCTACTGATGGAATTAACTTCCATAAATAATTCTACAGAAGTTTAGAGGTCAGAAAGTATTTAAGAATAAATGAATTCTGGTCTGCATCAAAAATATCAGTATTCTTCTTTCATAAAATCCAGAAAAAATTCATTCTGAGTATACAGAACTGCTGGAGAGATCATCCTATTTTGCAATACATGTGCAAAAAATCTATGTTAAAAAGGATGTTACACTGTCCAAATCAGGCCAAATCAGTTGTTAGGTTTTAAAGAATCATAGCCTTCTTTCAAGAGGTCCTGCAAATTTTTAAGGAAACATGAATTTTCTGTACATTTGAGGGCAAATTCTTTCACTTGAGATGATCCTGCAGATGTGGCTTCAAGAAGTTTGGTTAGAGAAAATGCTGCATCTTCAATCTGCAGCTCCACTTTCCCCAGTGGGTCCACAGTCCAGTCACTGCTTCTGCTTGAAATTGGGCAGCCCAAACTCACTGGGACACTGGGGGAGTATTCTGATGAGACATTTGAAGAAGAAGAGGAGGGAGGTGGTGGGGGAGGCGAAGATACATGAAATTCCTCATGGTCAACCATGGGGAAGGGCTGGTACTACAGAGCTGGACCTAAACAGCAGAACTGACAACATTTCCCCCACATTTAAAAAAATATTTTTAGTTGTGGATGAACAAAATAACTTATTTATTTTCTTATGTGATTCTGAGCATACAACCCAATGCCTCACATGAGCTATGCAAGCACTCTACCACTGAGCCACAACCCCAGCCATTCCTATATTTTTTGTTGGTGCATTACAGTTGTACATAATGATATTTGTTGTTACATATTTCTTTATGAACACAATATAACAATGTAATTTGGCCTTAAGTTTTATTCTTGATGTTTCTATATTTTCCATATTTTCTATAGTGAACTTTCAGAAAAAAATATTTTTAACAGCAAAACACGTAGGCATTACAAAAAATTATTAACATTAGTATTTTGTACAGGTTTTGTGGGTTTGTTATAAATTAGTATTTTTCAGCCTTTTATGTTATTGTTCTACTGAGACCCATTTGACACATTTTCTTAATTTCCACACAGGTGTACATAGTATACATCTGTGTGGTTTTTCTGTTTTGTTTTGGTTTGGTTTTGTGCCCTGCCACAACCATTTTCACTCCCTTGTAGGTAATATTGTCCTTGTTAAGAATGAATTTTGATCCAAGATGGCAGACTTGAGGGTGACTGCATTTCCTGTTGCTCCAGAGCCCAGGATTCAAGAAGGGGAGGCATTGAGAGACTTGGACTAAAACAGAGCCATGGGGTGAGTCTCTCCCACCAGGTGAAGCTTGGTCTGGGCATCAGGCCCAGAGAGGGGCAGGTTCTTGGAGCAGGGCAGGGCAGCTAGAGTCTTCCGCAAGCAGCCCTGCTCCCTCCGGTGGCAGGCTCCTTCCACAGTCAGCTTCTCAGAGCAGGCTGCCCAGTGAGAGCTTTTTGCACAGAGCCAGCTCCAAGCCCTGGAGCCAGAGGCTGGCTCTGGCCTACAGGTGGCTTCTGGGACCAGAGCAGGGCAACCAGAGACTTCTACAAGCGTCTCTGCTCCCTCCAGTGGCAGGCTCCTTCCACAGCCAGCTTCTTGAAGCAGGCCACTCAGTGAGAACTTTTCTGCACAGAGCCAGCTCCAAGCCCCGGACACAGTGGTGAGCTCTGGCCTGCAGACAGGTTCTGGGACCAGGGCAGGGCAGCCAGAGACTTCCCCAAGTGGCTCTGCTCCCTCCAGTGGCAGGCTCAACTTACAGCCAGCTTCTTGGAGCAGGCGACCCAGTGAGAGCTTTTCCACACAGAACCAGCCCTTGAACTAGTAGCAGGGTAGGGGCAGCTTTCTTCAGAAGCACTGAATTATCAAGTTCCTCCACGACTTAAGGATACTGAAGTCTGGGAGGTGATTTACTGGAAATCAACAAGGACACTATAAGCCAAAGAGGAAATCTGCTATATCTCAGAGTCCCATTGATATCTGACCAATAGGAGAAAAAAAGGGAATAAAATGTCCCAAACAAACCTAGATACTATACCAATAAAACCCAAAGACAGCACAGCAAAGGAAATGTCAGAAAGGGAGTTCAGAATGTATATAATTAAAATAATCAGGGAAGCAAATGAGGAGATGAAAGAGCAAATGCAGGCATTGAAGGAGGAGATGAAAGAGCAAATGCAGGCATTAAATGATCACACCAATCAACAGTTAAAAGACAAAATATGGAAGCAAGAGATCATTTAAATAAAGAGTTAGAGATACTGAAAAAAGCAAACAAAAATCCTTGAAATGAAGAAAACACTAAATCAAGTTAAAAACACCATAGAAACAATAACCAATAGAATAGAACACCTGGAAGACAGAACCTCAGACATTGAAGACAAAATATTTAATCTTGAAAACAAAGTTGACCAAACAAAGAAGATGGTAAGAAATCATGAACAGAATCTACAAGAATTATGGGATATCATGAAAAGGCCAAATTTAAGAATTATTGGGATCGAGGAAGATTTAGAGAAACACACCAAAGGAATGAACAATCTTCTCAATGAAATAATATCAGAAAATTTCCAAAATCTGAAGAATGAAATGGAAAACCTAGTACAAGAGGCTTATAGGACTCCAAATATACAAAATTACAAGAGACCCACAACAAGGCACATTATTATGAAAATACCTAACATAAAAAATAAACACAGAATTTTTAAAGCCATGAGAGAAAAGAATCAAATTACATTCAGGGGAAAACCAATAAGAATATCAGCAGATTTTTCAATCCAGACCCTAAAAGCTAGAAGGGTCTGGAACAACATTTACCAAGCCCTGAAAGAAAATGGATGCCAACCAAGAATCTTACATGCAGCAAAACTTACTTTCAGGTTTGATGATGAAATAAAATCCTTCCATGATAAACAAAAACTAAAAGAACTTACAAAAAGAAAGCTGGCATTACAGAACATTCTCAGCAAAATATTCCATGAGCAAGAGATGTAAAACAATGATGCAAATCAGCAATGGAAGGAACTAGCCTAAAGGAATACCCAAATAAAGGAAAAATCAAATCATGTCAAAAAACAAAGATGAGTCAAATGACTGGAAATACAAATCATATCACAATAATAACCCTGAATGTTAATGGCCTGAACTCATCAATCAAAAGACATAGACTGGTAGATTGGATTAAAAAGAAAAATCCAACAAGGTGCTGCCTGCAAGAGACTCATCTCATAGAAAGAGATACCCATAGACTAAAGGTAAAAGAATGGCAGAAAACATACAATGCATATGGACACAGCAAAGAAGCTGGAGTATCCGTTCTCATTTCAGATAATGTGGACTTCAAGAACAAACTAGTCAGAAAGGATAAAGAAGGACATTACATACTGCTTAAGGGATACCAATCATAAATATCTTTGCCCTGAGCATTGGCTCATCCATGTACATCAAACAAATCCTTCTCAAATCCAGAAATCAAAGTGACCACAAAACCATAATACTAGGTGATTTTAGCACACCTCTCTCACCACTGGATGGATCTTGCAAACAAAACTTGAATAAAGAAACCATAGATCTCAATAACACAATCAACAATTTAGACTTAGTGAACATATATAGAATATGCCATCCAACAAAGAATGAATACACTTTCTTCTCAGCAGCACATGATCCTTCTCAAAATAGACCATATTTTATGCTACAAAGCTACTGTTAGCAAATACAAGAAGATAGAGATACTACCTTGCACTCTATCAGATTATAATGGATTAAAATTACAAATAAATGACAGAATAAAAAACAGAAATTTCACCAATACCTGGAGATTAAATAATACACTATTATATGATGAATGGATAGCAAAAGACATCAGGAGAAAAATAAAAAAAATTGTAGAAGTAAACAAGAACAAAGACACATCATAACAAAATCTCTGAGACACTATGAAATCAGTACTTAGAGGAAGATTTATATCATGAGGGGCATTCAATAAAAGAAGTAAAAATCAACAAATAAATGACTTAGCACTACAGCTCAAAGTCCTAGAAAAAGAAGAGCACAGCAACACCAAAAGTAGTAGAAGACAAGAAATAGATAAAATCAAAGCCGAAATCAACAAAATTGAAACAAAAGAAACAATCGGAAAAATTATCAAAATAAATAGTTGGTTCTTTGAAAAAATGAACAAAATTGATAATTGCTTAGCCACACTAACAAAAAGAAAGAGGGAGAAAATCCAAATTACTAAAATTCGGAATGAACAAAGAAATAGTACAACAGACACGAGTAAAATACAAAACATAATTATAAGCTACTTTGAAATTATATATTACAACAAAACAGAAAACCTTGAAGACATCAAGTTTCTAGAGACATATGAATTACCCAAATTGAAGAGGAGGACATATATAACTTAAATAAATCAATTTCAAGCAATGAAATAGAAGAAGTCATCAAGAGGCTACCAACAAAGAAAAGTCCGGGACCAGATGGGTTCTCAGCAAAGTTCTACAACACCTCTAAAGAAGAGCTCATTCCAATACTCCTCAAAGTATTCCATGAAATACAAGAGGAGGGAACACTCCCAAACTCATTCTATGAAGCCAATATCACCCTGATACCTAAACCAGACAGAGACACATTGAGGAAAGAAAATTTCAGACCAATATTCTTAATGAACATTGAAACAAAAATTCTCAACGTTTTAGCAAATCACATACAAAAATATATTATAAAGACAGTGCACCATGATCAAGTGGATTTTATCCCAGCGATGCAAGGTTGGTTCAACATCCAGAAATCAATAAATGTCATTCACCATATCAACAGACTTAAAGTTAAGAATCACATGATTATTTTGATAGATGCAGAAAAAGCATTTGATAAAATACAACATCCCTTCATGTCAAAAACACTAGGTAAAATAGGGATAGTGGGAACATTCCTTAATATTGTAAAGACCATCTACGCTAAGCACATGGCCAATATCATTCTAAATGGTGAAAAACTGAAAGTATTGCCCCTTAAAACTGGAACAAGGCAGGGATGCCCTCTTTCACCACTTTTATTCAACATTGTCTTTGAAATCTAGCCAGAGCAATTAGACAAACCAAAGAAATTAAAGGGATATTAATATGAAAAAAGAATTCAAATTATCCCTGTTCACTGATGACATGATTATATATTTAGAGGAACCGGGAAATTCCACCAGAAAACTTTTAGAACTCATAAGTGAATTCAGTAAAGTAGCAGGTTACAAGGTCAATGCTCATAAATCCAATGGATTTTTAGAGATAAGTGATGAATCTTCAGAAAGAGAAGTTAGGAAAACTACCCCATTCACAATAGCATCAAAAAAAAAATAAAATACTTGGAAATCAATCTCACAAAAGAGGTGAAAGACCTCTACAATGAGAACTATAAAACACTAAAGGAAGAAATTAAAGAAAGCCTTAGAAGATGGAAAGATCTCCCATGTTCTTGGACAGGAAGAATTAATATTGTCAAAATGTCCATACTATGAAAAGTGCTATATAGATTCAAGGCAATTCCAATTAAAATCCCAATGATGTACCTTACAGAAATAGAGCAAGCAATTATGAAATTCATCTGGAAGAATAAAAAACCCAGAATAGCTAAAGCAATCCTCAGTAGAAAGAGTGAAGCAGGGGGTATTGCAATACCAGATCTTCAACTCTATTACAAAGCAATAGTAACAAAAATGGCCTGGTATTGGTACCAAAATAGACAGGTAGATCAATAGTACAGAATAGAGGACATGGACACAAACCCAAATAAATACAATTTTCTCTTACTAGTCAAAGGGGTCAAAAATATGCAATGAAGAAAAGATAGCCTCTTCAACAAATGGTGCAGGGAAAACTGGAAAACCATATGCAACAAAATAAAATTAAACCCCTACATCTCACCCTGCACAAAACTCAGCTCAAAATGATTCAAGGACCTCAGAATCAGACCAGAGACCTTGCATATTATAGAAGCAAAAGTAGGTCCAAATCTTCAACATGTATGCTTAGGATCAGACTTCCTTAACAGGACTCCCGTAGCACAAGAAATAAAAAAAAGAAACAACACCTGGGATAGATTCAAACTAAAAAGCTTTCTCTCAACAAAGGAAAGTATAAGTAATGTGAAGAGAGAGCCTACAGAGTGGGAGAAAATATTTGCCACTCATACTACAGATAGAGAGCTAACTTCCAGAATGTATAAAGAACTCAAAAAACTCTACACCAAGAATACAAATAATCCAATCAACAAATGGGCTAAGGAAATGAACAGACACTTCACAGAAGAAGATGTATAAGCAATCAACAGGTATATGAAAAATGTTCAACATCTCTAGTAATAATAGAATTGAAAATCAAAACTACCCTAAGATTCCATCTCACCCCAATTAGAATGGTGATTATCAAGAACACAAGCAACAATAGGCGTTGGTGAGGATGTGGGGAAAAAGGTACACTCATACATTTTTGGTGGGGTTGCAAATTAGTGCAGTCACTCTTGAAAGCAATAAGGAGATTCCTCAGAAAGCTTGGAATGGAACCACCATTTGACCCAGCTATCCCACTCCTTGGCCTATACCCAAAGGACTTGAAATCAGCATACTACAGAGATACAGCCACATCAATGTTCATTGTTGCTCAATTCACCATAGCCAGATTGGAACCAACCTAGATGTCCTTCAATTGATGAATGGATAAAGAAACTATGGCATATATATACAATGGAATATTATTCAGCCATAAAGAATGATAAAATTATGGCATTTGCAGGCAAACAGATGAAATTGGAGAATATCATGCTAAGTGAGATAAGCCAATCTCAAAAAGCCAAAGAATGATTGATCTTACTGATAAGCAGATGATGACATTAATGGGGTGTGGGAGGAGTTAGTGTTAGGATTAGGATTAGGTTTAGGGTTTGGGTTGGGGAGGGGGGCCAGAATGGATGAAGGAAGGACTGTATAGAGGGAGAAGAGGGGTGGGAGGGGTGGGGGAATGGGAAAAATGGCAGAATGAATCAAACAACATTGCCCTGTGTAAATTTATGATTACACGAATGGTATGCCTTTACTCCATGAACAGAGAAACAAAATGTGTTCCATTTGTTTATAATTAAAAAAATGAATTTTGTAGATATTAACACGTTTAAAGCAATACCATTTTGTCAATATGTTTAAGCATTTGCTGAAAGAAGTGGGAATCTATGCACGGAAATTTATTGATCGAGGAAAGGACTTTAACTTGGAATTGGCAATCAAAACAAGAATAATATCTGATGGCTTAAAATAGTCTTCAGCTACTGGAAACTGGGGTGGCCAAAAGAAAGTTCATCAAGCCAGAGCTGGAGTATCTCAGGTAAGGGTGTTAACTATGACTATAGGATTCATAGAAAAAAGGTTATAGGACTAGTAATTTTTAAATTTATTTACTCTAAGTCATTTTGGTTTTTATTTTGTTCTCAATATGAAATCACTAGAGGATTTAAATTATGAAACTGATATTTTTTCTTTAGCTATTTGCATAACAAAGAGGAACCAAGTTTTTGACTTACAGTTTAGAAATTCAAGATAGTTAATAAGAGTAACTACATGGGAGGTGAGATAATTTGTGGGAGTAAAGCTTTGTGTATTTAAAAAATTCAAAAAGAATAATATTAAAAATTACATATTAGAAGCTGATCCAAAGAATAAATAGGTATCCCCTTCATTTGTTGGAAAATGCGTGTGACTTCAAAGTTTTTAATGTAGTGAATGCAGTTGCTAATCTCACCTGGAATATTAAGAAAAAGTTTTTAAAATGCTCATTAGGCATTTTTTAAATACATTTTTATATTTGCTTTACTTTTTTCATTTTTGTTAATTGTAGATTGAATCCAGGATGTCGAACTATATTCAAGTCCATTTGTATTTTTTATTTTAATATAGGACCTTACTATGTTGCATAGGCTGGTCTTGAAATTGGGGTCTCCCGCCTCAGCCTCCCAAGTCCCTGGGATTACAGGCATGTGCCAGTACACCAATTGTCATTTTTTACTTTAATTTGATACAGGGTCTTGCTAAATTGTCAAGACTGGAATCAAATTTTAGAACCTCTTGTCTCAGCCTCCCAAGTTGCCACAATTACAAGACTGCACCATCATATCATATATATTTTCTTTTCCTGTGTGATTTTTAAAGCTATAATGTACTTATCTATCTTTATGGGCTTATGGGGTATATACTCCCTTTTGGGGTATATTGGCTTTACCTGATTGATTTGGCATTCAGACAGCAAATTCATATTCCTAAATTCTAGATGCTCTATGAAATTCTAGGATATTGCACATAGCAAAGTTAAATTTCTAGTTCCTTTTAATTCATTAAAAATTTCAGTGATATAGTTGATGTTTTGATGCTGGGTTCACAACTTGAATAAGTCTCTGTACCAACCCTCAAGGAGTTCATCAGCATCTAGCAGAGTAACATTCATTTATATGAAGCTCCTGTACCCTGAGGTTTGATATGATAAATGATGCCATAATGCAAAGTCAGTTCAGTGAATTATTATTGGATCTCGTGATATGTCAGGTGCTCTCCTACATTGTAGAGCTGGAAAGATGAATAAAACAAGATCCCTAATCTTTGGTAGTTTACTACCTACACTTGTAGATGGATGTGAGCAGGTAATTACAACATGGTACAGAAGCATACTAAGAGACCCCCACAAATGCTCTGTTGGAATGCTGGAGAAAGGTTTTATCACAGCTTTAGAGGGTGAAAAATGTCTTTAGATGGTAACATCTGAGCTGAATCTTGAAGCATAGCTGGGAAACAGCACAAGGTGGAGAGGAGGGTAGAAACAGCAACTCACAGAAAAACTGCAGAAAATTTCTTAACATCTTGAATACATTTTTTAATGAGATGGCTTTTTAAAAGATACCTGGTTTAGGGCTGGGAATATAGCTCAGTTGGTAGAGTGCTTGCCTAGCATGCACAAGGCCCTGAGCTCAATTCCCAGGACCACCAAAAAACAAACAAACAAAAGATACCTGGTTTAAAAACAAAACAAAAAAGTACAACTGTATAAAAAGATATGCCATCCCCAGCATCACAAATAAAACCTGGAATTTTCTGGGTCCTTTTCTATTAATTCCATTACAGTATTGTAATTTAGAAAAAAATATTTAAGTACACGAAGAATATCTGATCTCATGAAGATACCTGGTTAGAAAGGGGAGGGATATTTTGATTTTTTCAGGTAATTGCATTTATTTTTTGATGTGACACCAACACTACAAATTGTAGTAACTTAAAAGTTAGTCATGACACAGAATCTAAACTCCATTGATTTGTTGTGTGCTTCGAATGCATCTTTTAAAAATATAGTTTTTTTTTTCTCAAATGCATAGTTTCAAAGCATCATAATTGGTCATTTGGAAAATAATGATTCACTGAGGTATACATAATTTCACATGTTGACACATTTCATTACACATGTGTGTGTGTGTGTTAAAAATTGTATTTGTTAAAATCACCACTGATGTCATTTATAAAAGCTTTTATGGAGAAGTATCAAGCCCTTGGTTGTGGGTGGTTTTCTAAAATTCTGATTTTTTTCCTTCAGTCAAAATTTAAAAAAAAATTTTTTGGTTGTAGATGTGTACAATACTTTTATTTTGTTTATTTATTTTTATGTGGGGCTGAGGATTGAACACAGTGACTCACACATGCCAGGTAAGCACTTTACCACTAAGCCACTACACCAGCCTTTTTAGGTCAATTCTTAATGATCTTAATGATTTTAATGATTTTCAGCAGATACTTAAAATTGTTATTCTTTTTTTCTTGCAGGAGATTTTATTAATGAACAGCAGAGTGTCTGCCCACAGAGTAAAAGAGAGAGAAATAAGAGAGAGAGTGAGAGTGAGAGTAAGAGTAAGAGTGAGTGAAGGTGAGTGAGAGAGAGTGAGGAGAGAAAGTAAGTGAGAGTGAGGAAGAGAGAGCTAAAATTGTTGTTCATGGAGTGAAAGTTTCACTTTGTTACTTTTCTTTGATTTCTTTGTTAGACATCTAAGTTTGAATTAACATTGTTGTGAATATTATTGATAACATGGTTGGTATCAGCTGACTTTCAGGTAGAAAAGATGTTCTGTTCTTATGAGAAAAGTGACTTGTTCAGAATCGTCCAAGTGCTTTTCTGCAGGACAGTTATCTTCATCATATAGTTGGTACGTTTTTTGAGGACTTTCTTTTTGTTTGGAAAATTGAAGAGATGGGTATTCCCCAACAGGGTTTGATAATCATTTTTACTGTTTTATTAGAGACATTCTTGTGCTGGAAATGTAGTTCAGTTGGTAGATTGCTTGCCTAACATGCATGATGCCCTTGTTTGAATCCTCAGCACCCCCCCACACACACACATACACACACAAAGACATTCTTAAGTAAAACTTACCTTTACTTGAATACAAATAGAACTGCTGGTAAAGTTTGATTCCACTGCCTTGATTTATGCTATGGTGTCACTAGTTTTATTCACTTTTGCATTATCAGTACAAATGTCAACACAGTGAAATAGGCAAATACTTCATTTTATTAGTATAAAAACATTTTTGACTCTCAGGAGATCTACAGAGCACACTTTGAGAGACTCTATTCTAAATGATTAGTACATTTTAAGAAGACCTTAACCTTCTTAGTATTACTAAACACTAGTTCAGATTTGCAATTATTACATAATTATTTAAGCAGGTTTTTTTTGAGCACTTTTCATTTCTCTGGTTATACACAATGCACAGTCACACTACTCATGCAATCATACATGTACATAGGGTAATAATGACTGTATTATTCCACCATCTTTCCCATTCCCATACCTCCTTCCTCCCATCACTCCCCTCTGCCAAATCTAAAGTTCTATCACTCCTATTGTTGATCACTATTCGCATATCACAAGAAAACATTTGGCTTTTTGTGTTTTTGGATTGGCTTATTTTGCTTAGCATGATATTCTCTGGCTCCATCCATTTACCTGAAAGCGCCATAATTTCATCTTTTTTAATAATGAGCAATATTCCATTGCAATAAATATATGCCATGGTTTCTTTATCATTCATCAACTATTGAAGAGCTATTGTGAATTGAGGTGCTATAAATATCAATGTTACTGTGTCCCTGCAATATGCTGATTTTAGGTCCTTTGGGTATAGACCTAAACCATGGAGTGGGATGACTGGGTCAAATGGTGGATCCATTCCAGGTTTTATAAGGAATCTCCATAGTGCTTTCCAGAGTCCTGGCATGAATTTGCTGTCATACCAGCAATGTATGAGTGTTCCTTTTCTCCCACATCCTTGACAACACTTATTGTTGCTAATATTCTTGATAATTGCCATTCTGACTGGAGTGAGTTGAAGTCTTAGAGCAAGTTTGATTTGCAGTTCTCTAATTGCAAGATATGAAGTACATTTTTTCAAGTTTGTTGATCAATTGCATTTCTCTGTGAAGTGTCTGTCCAATTTCTTAGTCCATTTATTGTTTGGGTTATTTGACTTTTTCTTTTGGTGTTAAGTTTTGTGAGTTCTTTATATATCCTGGAGATTAGTGCTCTATCTGATGGGTGTGTGGTAAAGATTTTCTCCCATTTGGTAGGTTTGTTCTTCACGTTACTGAGAATAAGCTTTTAAGTTTGAATCCATCCCATTTATAAATCCTTGATTTTACTTCTTGTGCTTTAGGAGTCTTGTTATGGAAGTCAGATCCTAAGCCAACATAAGGGAGATTTGGACCTTCTTTTCTTCTATTATATGCAGAGTCTCTGGTCTAATTCCTAGGTCCTTAATCCACTTTGACTTGTGTTTTGTGCAGGGTTATAGAGGTTTCATTTCATTTTGCTGCATATGGTTTCCAGTTTTCCAAGCACCATTTGTTGAAGAGGCTATCTTTTCTTCAATGTATGCTTTTGGTGACTTTGTCTAGTATGAGATAACTGTATTTATGTGGGATTGTCTCTGTGTCTTCTATTTTGTACCTTTGTTTACCTGTCTATTTTGGTACCAGTATCATGACATTTTTGTTACTATAGCTCTGCAGTATAGTTTAAGTTCTAGTACTGTGATGCCTCCTGCTTCACTCTTCTTGCTAAAGATTGCTTTGGCTACTCTGGGTCTCTAATTTTTTCCAAAAGAATTTCATGATTACTTTTTTTATTTCTATGAGGAATGTCACTTGGAAGATTTTTGGTTTTTAATCAGGATGCAAATAATGTTTTGCAATTGATATGTTTCTTAAGTCCTTTCTAAATGTAATCCAGAGGTTGACCTCCATCTTTTTCTTCTTGTAGATAGTGGAAGAAATAGGACTATTTATTTTGGAAGGTTTCAAATAGTCTGGGTTTTGTTAATTACATCTCATGGCTATGTTGTTCTATAAAGAGCTAATTTGATCAAAAGATTTGATGATACTTAGGGTTTGAGGTTTCTTTTTTAATGTATCAGACTTTGAACTCAGTGTGAAGTAGCACTGAGCTACACCTGCATCTCTTTTTATATTGAGACAGGGTCTCACTAAATTGCTGAGACTGGCCTTGAACTTTCAATCTTCTGTCTCAGGGTATCAAATTTCTGGAATTACAGGCATGTGCCACCATGCCTGACCTCAGGCTTGAGGTTTGACACTAATACCTCTTAGGTGGTATTATCTACTTACAGTATCTTGTCCCCTTTCTTTTTTATGATTTTAGTAGTTACTGATGATCATTGCCTTAAGTCCTTGATGAAAAAGGGATTTCAAACTCATGAGATTCTAATTCTTATCATTCCTTCATTAGCTGAACTACTCAAACTTTGCTTCTTGTTTCTTTAAATAGTTACCTGGTATGCAGTTCCTGTGGTAAAGCCAGGATAAATGCTTTATTCTTTTCCTTCATTTGCCAGTTTTCAAAATAATGAATTTGTTGTTCAGTATTCTTCAAAACTGAATAATGATTTTTCTTTTTCAGAAACACATAGGTGACTTCTATTCCAGAGGCCCATTATGGGAACTTTTTTTTCTTTGTAACTATGTAAACCCATTTGTTTTGTTTTATGTATTTTATGTTAAGAAAATTGTTATCATCCTCTGGCACAATGTATTTAATTTCTGTTTTAGGAAACCTATAATAACTCACCTGTTTTTCTATTGCATTTGCCAACATTACATTTATGTTTTCAGGTATTCCTTCCTGGGAGACTCATTCATTGAGAAGCTGCTTTGTTTAGATTTACTTTTGTAATTTACTTTTGATTGTAGAGCTGAACTCTAGAAAGTTAAATGATAACACAATGAGCCTATACACCAAGGCCATCTCCATTCCTTGGTGGCTCAAGGTGAGGTAGAATATCATGGCAGAAAAGTGTAGTGGAAGGGGAAGCAGCTTACTTGGTGAGCAGGGAGCAGAGAGACTCCACTTGTCAAATACACATACATACCCAAAATCCGTGCTCTCAGTTCCCACCTCCTCCAGCCACACCCCACGACTTCAGTTACCACTCAGATAACTGCTATTAGGGGATTAATTCACTGATTTTGTTAAGATTCTTACAACCTAATTGTTTATCCTCTGAACCTTCTTGTATTTTTTCACATATGGGCTTTTGGGGGACACCACATATAACCATAACACTATGTATAAATTGAGGTTGGATTCTCTTTCTTTACTAATATCATCCTTAACCTTTGCTGTTAGTCAAGGTGGTGTTTATAATTTAAAAAAATACAAAATAATCTCATGTTTTCCCCTCAATAGTGATGGTGGCCTGCATTTTGGAGAAATGGAACAAGATTGTCAGATTGCCCATGGAGCAGCCCAGTTTTTAAGACAAATTTTGTTTCAGGCATCAGATCCATATCAGGTTCATGTTTGCAATCTTTGTGTAATAATGGCAATTGCTAACACCAGGACCCATACATATGATTGCAGGGGTTGTCACAATAAAACTCAGGCATGTAAAGACTTGATCATTTTTTAAGGTATAATCATGTTGGGATATTGATCCAGGCAGACTGAGTGTGGTGGAACAGGTTGGCCTTTTCCCAATTTTGGTAACATAGCCTCTGTGAGATGCCTAGTTTTATACAAGGAAAAAGCCTTATTTTTCCAAGTCAGTGGAAGTTTGATAATTTATCCAGGTCTTTCATTGTTTTGAAATAATAAGGCCTTCTTTGCACAGGAATTTTAAACAGCAAGTTTTTCTAAAATGTTTTGAGGAGGGTGAATGCAAATTGTGTCTGGAAAAAAAAAGCTAGAAAATATCACAGAATCTGGCTAGGAGAAAAAAGTACCCTGAAGCAAGGTGGCAGGATGGGTGAACACTTTTGTGATGCTTGCTCACTTGTCAGCTATAATATCAAATCCTTTCCTTTTTCTGGGGCTAGAGAAGTGGGGTCACTGCATACAATCCTGCTAATTACTACTTATTTTTTCTCTTCAGATTTCTTTGGTGTGAATGCCTTATGCATGCAAGCTGTTGTTCCAGGAACTTAAATCTTTGAACACTGCACCTTGAATGATGAATTTTTAGATCTTTAAAGGATTCTCAACCAGATTCTTGTAAATGTCCATGTCTTGCTGGGCACAGTGGTACAGGACCATAATCCCAGCATGTGGGAGGCTGAGGCAGGAGGATGGCAAGCTCAAGGTCAGCCTCAATAATTTAGCAAGACTCTTCCTGTAGATAAGTAAATGAATAGAACTGGGAATATAGCTCAATGGTGGAGCACCCCTGGGTTTTATCCACAGTACCAGGAAAAATAACAAAAAAAAGTGTCTTATTTCTATGACATAGCTTTAGAAGAATGACAATGTATTCTGTTGCAATAGAAAACAATTTATTTGTTTTGTTTAATGATATGAATGCTTTTCTTCTGTAAATAGACAATAAAGTTTTCTAGAGAGTCTTAATGTATTGTCTTTAATTGGTATTTCTCTGTGTTAAAACAAGTGAATATAACAAACATTAGTGTATTGGATTACAAAAACTTGTTACTAGGCAAGAACAGGATTGTAGTTATCTGGGACTACTTTTAGCTATTGTTGAGTAATGTATTTTTTAGGCTTATAGTTCAGCACCTTCACCTGTTAAAAGATAAAAATCAGTTACATATATGATTATGGTTGACTTTCTGATTAGTAATTAGTTCAGTGTTACAGACAAATAAAGATGCTAAAATGCAGAAATAAAGGGTAGGACATGGTGATGTGCACTCACACACAGTCTCAGATACTTTGGAGGCTGCAACAGGAGGGTCTCTTTAATCCTGGAGTTCAAGTCCAGCCTGGAAAACATAGCAAGACACCATCTCTTTAGAAACACAAAACAAAAACATTTGGATAAAGGATAAATGGGAAATAGTATAAATGGCATGCTGAAGTCCTCTGAGGAATTTTAGCTATAAAATGTTAGATATGGAAGGTAGTTCTGCTGTATTGGTCTATGTAAAAAAGTGGACCTTATTATAGGCCTGGAAGAGGACATTTCACAAACACCAAGATGAGGTCCAGCAAGGCTAAGAAATTTTCTTTTGTGGTTAAGCTTTCATTAAAAAATTCCACATGTGTAGGAGAACTTATGGGAAATAGAAGCCATTCCAGTCAGTTTTGAGTTTTGACTCTACTTGAAATGCAAGTTGAAAGCCTCTAAGTCATAATATTGGCCTTTGTCAGTCATCCAAATACTCTTTTGGAACCATGTAATCTACATTTTAATAGCATACTAAATACTCTGGGGATTCCTGACCTAACTGAATTTTTATTAATAGTTGTGTTTGATGCTTTGATTCTTGGTTCTGTTTATTAAGCAAAAGCACTAGTCATTCTTTTGAGTGGCTGTGAGATTGATTACATAAGTTTTTCACTGGTATTTTATGAAAAACATCAACCACTGTAATTTCTGCTGAAGTGGAAACTTTCCTTGGGAATTGGATGCATGACACTCAATATTCTCCAGCATCTTCTTATTTAGGGGAGATACCTGTGGAGCAAAGAAGCATCTTTGTTTCCTCTGGTACTCTTTTTTTTCCCCTAGTACTTTCCATGACATCATAATTTCCTAAGATGAACAAGGGATTTGTAGCAAAGATACTGATAGAATTAGTGCAAATCCTGTGCTGGAAGACTTACTGTCTGCTGAGAGGATTCGTACTCTGAGTAAATGTCACTGGCAATTTTTTTTAAATTTTAGAATGGACACAATATCTTTATTTTATTTATTTACTTATTTTATGTGCGGCTGAGGATCAAAACCCATTGTCTGACGACATGCTAGGCAAGTGCTCTACCACTAAGCTACAACCCCAGTTCTTATGGTCAACTTTTGAAATAGTGCTGAGATTAAAAACTGGATAGGTGCACATGCCAGTTTGAGGGAAACCTTGATAGGTGATATTTTCTGAGTAATATCTGATTATCAAAGGTCAAATTAAATATTTATTGATCACTACTCAAAATAATACTTGGGTCATTTAGTTTCCTATGAGAATTTTGCTTTGAACTTTTCAGAAAAAAATTGAGTTCTCATTAATTCACTGGTTGTTTCTGAAACATCCAACTTCAACACTTCCTTTAGTTCCCTTTGAATGGGACCAGTGAATTTTTGGTCAGACCATTCCAAAGAGATGTGGAAGAGGAAGTACTTTCAGACTGTCAGGACATTGGGTACCTTTGACAGGTCTGTGTGTGTCTAATCCTAAGAACAAAATTCTTGCCAGCTCTTGGTATTCACGAACACACAGGTAGTTACTTCATGCTTTTCTGGGCTACACTGGGTCTGAATGGCCAGGTTTTCCCAGTCCCCAGGCAAGAGTTCTGTCCTTTGAACTCCATACTGATCCCTTTGTACATGCAAAAACACAAGGAAAGTCAGTTCTCTGCATCAAAACATCAACTTGAAAATGGCTACATTGCCAGAATTGCACATGGTGGTCATCAGACATTGTCATTGGGTTAAAACCAGCACTTTACCTACTTGTTCTTTTTCCCCAAATATTTACAAAACAGAGGTCCTCTTATATTTCCTCTGTTTTCCTCTAAGCAGCATGTTTCAACCAAAACTAGTGTACTTCTCTACAAGCTTGGGAAATGAACAAGGTCAGCCTTTTCTGCCACTGGCTCCATCATTCACCCAGGCCCTTAGAAATTCTCCTCAGTGCTTGGCCTTTCCTGCCCAACAGGACATGTTAGATTGACAAACTGTAACCCAGTGCTAGTTTTATTCTTGGTGAGCTTGGGGCTCTTCCTATAACAACCTAAGAAATGGATAAATATAGCTCAAGTCCAAAGTAGTTCTATTACATTTTTCTGAGGGCTAAGTATTCATCAAATAATTTACTGAAGACCTGAGATGAAAAAGTCCTATTAAGTACATGCTGCTCTCCTTGCTCTTTTATGATAAAACTTGCTGCCCATTTCTGTGCATGTCATGAGGAGATTCAGAAGATGGGTTAAGAGAAAATTCAGTTAGTTTAAGGCCAAAATGAATACCATCCTTACTTTCCCCTTCATCTTAAAGTTTACTATATAAGCTTTTGAAAACAGAAGAAATTGTAGTCCCTCCACCTGTACTCCTTAGCAACTTAGTTACAGAGTACAAAATTTTAAGGTTTAAAAAAAGATACAGAAAGTGATATTTGTTCATTCTATCCTAGGTGTCTTTTAAGAACCAAGTGAGTGCTTATTGTTAGTATCTTTGTAATTAGGAAGGATTTACAATTTCAGAGAAATTGTAAATTTTACAATTTCCATTTTCTTCTATGCCAAAGTCATTGTTAATTTTTTTAAATGGAATTTTCTCACATTGCTACCATTAGCAATTTTTCTCATATGAATGCTTATGAAGACAAAATGGATAACTGCTGTGTTTTTCTTTTAGTTCTCCAAGTAACTGGCAGAAATGGTGTATGTTAGTAGCTTTTGAATTACTTACTTAAAAATGGTCTTGGGGCTGAGGGTATAGCTCAGTGGTAGAGTGGTTGCTTAGCAGGCGCAAGGACTGAGGTGTGGCCCCCAGTACATGCAACATGCACATGCACATGCACACAGAAAAATAATGGATCTTAATATTTTGGGATAAGTAGTAATTTGGTTCAGTGGTTAAAGTAATATATGTGGTGTATGTTTATGAAATCCCAGAATTGTATAGATTTTTAGGGGTGGATTTGCTTTTGAGAAATATCTTTGTTTTAATGCTTTGGGAAGTGAAGATAAAAAGCATGCATTTTCATCTTTTTATTAACTGATTAAAAATATGGAATGCTTCATGAATTTGTGTATTCATGTATTCATTCTTGCACAGGGCTACGGTAATCTCTGTAGCATTCCAATTTTAGTATATGTGCTGCCAAAACAAACACTTGTATAAAGCTTTTGGGTATGACCAAAACAAAAACACTATAGCACAGATGTACTGGATCTTAGCAACTGAGTAGTTCATTCCTGCCATTGCAACCTGGTGAACATCATCTTTGTCAAGAACTTGCTGATGATGTAACCCCAAGAGCATACTTGTGAGAATGATCTGACCTCTCAGTTCCTGGGAGTTGACTTATCTCAAGGAACACCTCCTCTTAAGAAACACAGGTGAGTGGTGAAGCACTGCTAACTTTCAGCACAGCTCCATGCTGAAAGTTTGATTGGAAAAGGCTTGTGTGTCCAACTGGTACTTTTTCAACTGTGCTGATTCTGTTGATGAATAAGGAGAAATAGTTGAGGCCAGGGAGGGTTAGTATATTCAAAAGAGTTTTTTATTTTTATTTCTTTTTCCCTGAGCCATGGGGGACTCAAAACCTAGTCCTTGCACATGCTAGGTGAATGCTCTAAAAAATTACCTATTTCTTTAGCACCAGAGGAACACCTTTTAGGTACCCTCTAGATCCTCTATGGGCTGAGCCTCTCAAATTCTATGGTGAAAAACCAGTCCCAGACAAAGCTGACAAATTTCTAATGCATCCTTCATTTTCCTTTTCACAGCAATCCTGCAAGAAACATTTTGTGCACATCATTACCCACAATCTAGGGGTGTGTCATGAGGGGAAAGGTTTATCCCTATCTATTGAAGGAGGAAAAGAGTTGTAGCTGATCAGTGAGCAGGAAATGATGTCAGTGAGCATGGAGGCCAGGGTCAGGGAAAAGGCGGGCATATGTGGTAATTAGAATATGCTCAGGTTGTTAGTATGAAGGCCATCAAAACTGTGCATAAAAGCAGACTCACTATCTCTGCCAATCTACACTTCTTACCTTGTCTTCTTGGGTTATTCACCCAATGGAAAGACGATGGACTGAGATTCATTAACTCCCTTCTCCTTTTGGGTCAGTTGCCAAGCCATCAACTGGAGTGGTCAGGGACTGAAACTGACTTAAATGGTTCTCAGCTTTCTAGCTCATCAGTACTTGGTAGCATGGAATGAGAAAAGTACTATCCTCTTGAGTTTGCTCTTGACAGATTAGATTGAGGCACCCCTAGAGTGCTGCTGATTTTTGGAGTTCTAAGTGGAAAGTTTGAGCATCAGACACCAAGCTCTGCATGGGGTATTTCCTTGGCTGAAGTCTACTCTAGACAGATCAGATAGATATACCACTAGGGCCTGGCAGATGTCTGTCACTGCTGTGTGTCTGGATCTTGGGAACTTACCAAGATTTCTACTTATAGGATAGAGTAACCAAACATCTCAGTTGGTGGGGGTGGGGGGTACATCAGAACCTGCACAGTCCACTCACACAAGTATGGTCTTCCAAGTTCCAGTTCTCACAAGCAATCACTTGTTCCCATTCAATCTCCCAACCTCTTCAACTGGTTGTCCTCACTACCAGACTCAAAAGGAAAGCAGACTGCACACCCTTCTGTATCTCATTGTGTATTATCTTCTCTGTGCCTACTTCAATAACATTCCACCAGGGTCACCCTGGGCGACATGGTAGGCACTCTAGAATTTTCACAGCAGTGAATTCAATTGCAACCTCCACAAGATGGCTCTCTGCCACAGGCCTCTGCTCACAAGTTGAGAAATGTGGATCACTTGTGAGCTTGACTCACAAGAGAAGATTGACATTCTGCTCTATAGCTTTTTTTTTTTTTTCCAAATATGACCACTATGTTTCTCTCTTTTTCTTTTCCCACAATGCCTGCCTGCCAGGCTTTGGTACTGTCACTGCCATCAGGCAGAGTGCTGATGTATACTTTCTTGCCCTCTATGACAAAGACCAGACTATCTGGGTCTCTTCAAGTCTCTGTGTCTAGCAGTGAACTCCCTCAGACACTTGTGTGGTTGTGTAGCTGTTCTTCAGCTACTTCAATTCTGAGCAACAGGGAAGCTAAAATGTATAGTTCCCAAATATGCTGCCCTCTTAGCTTTTTTAAAACTTTAAAAAAATAGAGTATATTCTTTATTTATTAAAAATAAATCTTACTCTGTTTTCTTATAAGGGAATATCCCCACATGAAAACTTTATACTGAGAAAACATGATGTATTTACATGGACTAGAAACTGTAATGACTAGAAACAGGTGAATGTGCATTAGATTGGTGCTTTTTTGAAGATATCATATGTATAATTTTATTAGATTATTCTTGTTTCAATTTCCTTAATAAAAAGATCACAGAAAGAGAGTATACTAAAAATGGCAAGAAGGGAAGAAACAATGCTACCCAAATCAAGGAACATTAACTGTCAATGAAAAATGTTAGTTACATCAACTAAGAAATAAAGATATGTTTTAGAAATAAATTCTTGATCTACAGAACACATTTAATGCAAGCTTCAGAGTTCAAAATATTTGATGATTCTTTGGCAATTTTAAATTTATTACTTTTTTTTATCTATATTCCCAAACAGAATTTACACAGAAGAAATAAAAACATTTCTTTGTAACATCTCCAAAGATTTTCTTGCATTTTGATATTTTAAACAAATACACGTTGCCTGAAATACACATGTGTCCAAATACACAACAGTATGTAGGAAACAAGAACTTAACAGGCTGCTTTTGCACAATAGGTAACTAAAAACAGGATAAAACATCTTGGCATCTCTGCCTCCATTGTCTCTTTTATTATCTTAAACTGTGGATCAGCTTTGCAAACAGGCATGCTATACACTTAAGGAGTGTTTGAAAACTGGTAAAACAATTTTGATTAACCCTCAGCTTACCTACCCTATCCCATCTCTTCCAAAACTGGGGAGATCAATAAGAGAACTAAGGTAACATGAACAGCCTGTTAACTGCCAATTTCTGTGCCATCCTGTCCCAGTCCCTCAGAATGGTACTGAAGAGTCTCCAGTCATTGTCCTTAATGTTCCAAAAGCAGACAAATCACCCAATGATGAGGCTGATTACTTTTTGAGCTTCATAGAACCAATTCTGAGATAATAACCAACCACACCAATATGACCAACACTGTCCAATTGTGCATACCTCCTGCTTTCTGCCCCAATTCTTCTTCTATTTGAACCTAAAGCTCACATCAATATCCTCAAAGGCAGGCTGGTCTTTGATTCCCCTTGCCTTTCTGATTTAGCTCTACTGATTAAATTGTCTTTCTCTGTTACTGTTTCCCATTTGACTTCTGGAGTGAGTGACCAGATCTAATTTTTTGGAATTCCTTAAAGTTAGGACCCCTATGGCCTAAATCTCTGGTAACAGACCCTAGGATCCAACCATGTGAAAAACAAAGAAAGAAATGAAAAGAAAGAAAAAGAAAAGAGAAGGGTAACCAACATCACAAAAACCATTCATATGAAAATAATAGAAAGTCAAAGTTCACAGGAAGTAAATGTGCATATTTTTGAGTATTTTTTTCTGAAATTTTAAAAATTTAGCAAATAAAATTGTATTATTTATGTTGTACAACATGATGTTTTGGAATATATATACAATATGGAATGGCTAAATCAAGGACCCTCTCTGGAGATGGTGTGGACCTCACACAAACTAGACATATACTCTTACCATTGAGTTATATCCCCAGACTGCATAAATCAAGCTCACTAACATATATGCCACATACATTTTTGGGCAGTGTGGTGAGAGCAGATAAAATTTACTATCTTAGCAATTTTCAAGTACACAGTACATGTAAGTACTATATTCATCACATTATGCAACAGAAATGAATTTATTCCTAACTAAAATTTTGTATCTTTTGACCAACATCTCCCTAATTCCCACCAAGAATATTTTTTGCATATTTGCAGTTTTCCAAATTTCTATTACTTTTATAGTAAAAATAAACTTCACTTTTTAAAAAAGCCTGCAAAATATACTCAAATATGTGGTTACCATTTACGAGTAGCATTGTTATCTAGACAAAGAAATTTCTAGGCCACAGAAGAGAATAAACTAAATACAAATTAAACCCCTTTGTTTGAACTAAGACTGAGAAGAAAAGGAAAGTATTATTTGTAACAAAATGACTCAAATTCTTATACAGCTAAACCTAGGAAAGTAAATAATAATTTTCAAACAGTGACAATAAATAGAAACAACAAAGTAATTTTTCAAAAGCAACACCACAAAGTTATTACAAGTTATACACCCATACTAAAAGTAGACAAAATCAGAAGCCTTCAGCCTTAAAAAAAAAAAGTGATCATAATATATATAGCTGGATAAATCAAGGTGCAAATTTTAATTTATATTCCACAAAAATGTTTTTTAGCACCTTTTGAAAATCAAAAATTATACAGTTGATGACATTTCTCATAACTAAATAGATGCATCTGGGAGAGGGACACAAGAGAAGAGAAAAATGTCACTCTGAAGGACCACTAATAAGATTAACTCAAAGCCTTCTGCTGAGCTGGGCAGAGCACTTGCCTAGCATGTGTGAGACACTGAGTTCAATTCTCAGCACCAGATAAATAAATAAAATAAATGTCCATCAACAATTAAAAAGAGCCTACTTCTTCTAGTGTGGTGAATGATCAGTCTTTTTACATTTCCAGTTCAACACAGATATCACATTTACACAACATGTCATTCAAAAACTATTAGAAAATTAAAAAATGGAATAGAAAACACAAGCTTATATGTTTAATTATTATGATATGATAGAGAGAGAAATTATTTTCAAATTACTCCACATTTCCCAAAACCTTCAGTTTCTGTACTGCAGAAACTGCAGCTCCAGTTCACTGATTTCTCTTCCTGGTGGGTGCAGGGGTGGAGCACTGCCAACATGACACTCACAGCTGATACCCACTGCTCACTAGTTAGACAACATCACTCATCTCCAAATAAATTCCACTGAGATTTCTTTTCCCACAACTTTTCTTTCTCTATAATCTTAATTAAAATAGCATGTGAAAATTATGCAAAGTGAAAACAGTTTTCAATCCCAAACCTAGAAAAACAAAACAAAATTGAAAAAAGCAATTGTCCAACTGAAAATTCATAGGCAGCAAACTGAAAATAAACCCCTACCTCTTGCCCTGCACAAAACTCAACTGAAATTGGATCAAGGTCCTAGGAATTAGATCAGATACCCTGCACCAAATAGAAGAAAAAGTAGGTCCAAATCTTCACCATGTTGTTTTAGTATGAAACTTCCTTAACAAGTCTCCCAAAGCACAAGAAATAAAATCAGGAGTCAATAAATGAAATAGATTCAAACTAAAAAACTTTTTCTCAGCAAAGGAAACAATCAACAAAGTGAAGAGAGAGCTTACAGAGTGGGAGAAAATCTTTGCCACATGCACTTCAGATAGAGCACTAATCTCCAGAATTTTTAAAGAACTCAAAAAACTTGACACGAAGAATACAAAAACCCAATCAATAAATGGTCTAAGGAAATAAGAAGATACTTCACAGAAGGTCTACAAGCAATCAACAAATACACAAAAAATTGTTCAACATCTCTAGTAATAAGAGATCAAAACCACCCTAAGATTTTATCTCACTTAAAACTCTATCAAGAATACAAGCAACAATAGGTGTTGGCAAGGATGTGGGGGAAAAGGTACACTCATACATTGCTGGTGGGGTTGCAAATTGGTGCAACCACTCTGAAAAGCAGTTTGGAGATTTCTTAGAAAACTTGGAAAAGAACCACCATTTGACCCAGCTATCCCACTCCTTGGCCTATACCCAAAGGACTTAAAATCAGCATACTACAGTGATGCAGACACATCAATGTTTATAGTAGCTCAATTCACAATAGCTAGATTGTGGAACCAACCTAGATGTCCTTCAACAGGTGCATGGATAAAGAATCTGTGCCATATATACATAATGGAATATTATTCAGCCATAAAGAAGAATAAAATTGTGGCATTTGCAGGTAAATGGATGGAGTTGGAGAATATCATGCTAGGTGAAATAAACCAATCCCAAACACCCAAAGACCAAAGAATTTCTCTGATAAGTGGATGATGATACATAATGGGGGGGTGGGAGGAGATAAGGGAAGAATGGAGGAAGGATGGATTGTGTAGACAAAATAAGGAATGAGGAGGGGACAGGGGGAAGGAAAGATAATACAATGAGACATCATTATCCTATGTACATGTATGTTTACACAAACAGTGTGACTCTACTTTGCATAGAACCAGAGAAATGAAAGTTGTACCCCCTTTGTGTACAATGAATCAAAATAATAATAATAAAAAAGCCCAATAAATACTTACTCCATTTTGATCTATTCCTTTAAGTGACAAATACCAGGTACTAGATTTCCATTTAAATAGGGACTATACAAAGCAAATAAATATGCTTCAGTCAGATATCAAAAATTTGCATTTCTGATCTACTAAAACTTTGTTAGTAAACTTACTTTAGTGTTTTCATAGAAATCAGTAGTAGAAATTGGATTGTTTACTCAACTTGAGTAAGAATTTATTTTGAGAGTAACCTGAATAAAGGTAAACAAACACAAAAAAACTGAACAACTGTTGACTAATTTAATACAATTTCTCCAAATGTGAAATTGTGATGCCACAAGGTCATCTGGCCTAAGTAGGTCAGCTATTTTATAAAATTATATTTAATTTTCCTTTAATTACAAAAATAAAGAGTTAATCTACTGGATATATTCAAAAAGATTTGTTTCCAAGAAAAAACTTTTGAGTCTGTTAGAATTTTTTTTACCTTATTAAAACAAAAAATTTCTGCAAAGCAGTTTTTAGCCTAGTAACTTAAACAAGTAATCGTAATAATCTTTAAACTTTTTGTTCTACTTATTACATTAGTAATCTGAGATACCAAACTCCAAGATTACTCATCCAGGTGGTCAGATCCTGAACTATAAATCTAATATCTGAACAGTTACAATGGCTATATACATTGATAAAATAAATCAGAAAACAAATGATATTTTGGAGCAGAAGAAAAAAAGCACACCTTGGAAATCCAATTGCACTGCTGTGGTACAATAAGCCTCATGTATAGAGTCAAAGACTCAGTTTTACATTGACTATAGTGGGTACTCTGAAGAAGTTACCCAACTGTCTTAGGCTTCAGTTTTCCTACCAGACCTACTTCAAAGAAAAGCAGAACTATATACAGAAATGAATTGAAAATGTGAAGCCATACACCAAATACACCTAGTAAGAAGCATACCCATGCTTTGTACCCAACCACTAGGGAGCTACCCACAGCAGTATCAAATTCACAGGTCACTTACTACCAGGAGGGGCAATGACTTTCTAATTTGAGATTTCCACCTCTGGAAGGCATTGACATTCTATTTTTAAAAGTAAAAAAGAACACTACAAATGAAAAAGAATTATTTAAGCAAAATGGCTACTTGTCACACATCGAGAGGTTACATGAGATTCAAAGAGCAATACCTAATTAAAACATTTATGTTCAGAATTTCTATGTAATATGTGTTAAATATAAAATCCACAAAGAAAAAAACCACAGACCATAAAAATTTCACAAATGCAAGTTAAACAGATTAGCCACATACACTGCCAAATTATTGTTGCCTTCCTCTCATTTCTTCCAATAAAGCAGTAAAGAAGAACAGGCAAGAACAGGTACATATCTCTGTCATTATACTCACTTTAGCTAAAGATGTATTTGATAATCTCCCTCCCCTTGAGCAAACAAGGATTATATGATTGGATCTGTTAGGACAACAGGACAAAAAAGAATAGACAAAGAGGCTCAAATATGTAACACTTGCAGTGTACACATAAACTAATGACTACTGAAAATTGGGCTATTAATGAAAATCTGGACAAAGGACTAGGAATTTTTTGTTTTTTAAAAGTTTTTTTAGTTGTTGACATTTATTTATTTTTAATTGTTTTTAGTTTTAGGGACACAACACCTTTATTTATTTTTATATGGGGCTGAGAACCAAACCCAGTGCCTCCTCATACATGCTAGGCGAGCACTCTACCACTGAAACACAATGCCAGCCCGCGGTTTTTAACTCTTAATGATATTGCTGACTCGATTATACAACTGTCAAAATTATTTTTAAGAATTTAAATTTCAAATTATAATTAAATTTATATAAATTATAATACAAATTAAATTACAAAATAAAATAGTGTCTGATATGTAAAGTAACTTCACTGATATGTGAAGTTACAGACTAGAGGAGGATAGAAAAACATTTCACTTTGATTCTTCTTTGCATTTACATAAAGACTTACTAGATTTTACTCTCATCTGAAGCAAACTATCAATGACATTGGATAGGAGTCATTTACTGGATATTCTCAAAAGACCTAATATTACTGGAATTGCTAGATACTCCAAAAACAATGTTTTTCCTTCATCTGTCTTCAAATCCAGAAAGAATCAAATGCCTGAGCCAGGTAATCAGTTGAAAAACAATGCAAAATCATCTGCATGTCAGTAGTCAGGTTGGTAATCAGAAAGATAAAAAGAGAGCATCATCACTTTAACAAAATCAAAAGACAAATAAAAACTAAATGACAAGAGATCACAGGCTAAATTTAGATTAATTTCCCCTAATTTATTAGAACTCAGTGGGAAAGGGAGAGATATGGTAAATTTCCTTTAAAATTTTCATATTTTAGTACTAAACAACAAATAAGACCTACATTTTTCGAGTACGAAAAAATAAAACATGATTTATATTAAATATCACAGGGAGATTTTATTTTCCATATTTGATTATAACTGTAATGTGCTTCCAAAAAAATTGAACGCATTACTTTACTTCTTTCTGAATGGTTATTTCAAAATGTGACTTTATACAAACAAATGGATTTTAAACAAGGATTTCTGTCTCAGGCTAAAAATTGGATATTAGACCACTGAAAGACAACTTCAGAAATTTGGATATGCTCTGGAGTGTTACTTTCCTTGATATATCTGTAAATAAGAGTGGCAGCAAGGTTTACCAAGGCTAGCACTTTAGAGACACCTGTCAGATTAGATTGCCTGGAATTCTCTTAAAGATGTTTGACAGGTACCTGGGAAGCTTCTAAAGTCAGGAATGAAAAGCACTAATCTAAGTAGAATCAATGCAAATAAAGTATTAGATACTTGTATCATTATATTTCAATATGCCAAACAAACCCAAGTCACTATTCTTAACACCAGTTTTCTATAATTGTTTCAAAGCTCTATTAAAAGGAATTTTTAAAAGTTTATTCTGTTCATATAATAGAGTTATTTTTTCTATTGAGATTTCTACTTTAATGACTTGAAATACACTGAAAGTATAACAGAATCACCAAATGGCATTTATTGTCTTCTTGGTTTTGGGTTGAATTTTCTTACATAAATATGAAGAAAACAACTAAACCCTAGTTATTAAGAATGAGAAGTTAGAGTAACTAATATGAAATTAAAATATATATATTAAAATATTTTGAGAAATGAAGATCTATGCCTCTGGATACCCTTTATTGTGTACTCCTTTTTCTTTTTGTTAGAATTTAGAAAGTTCAAGGAACATTATATTACTATACTTAATTTCATAGCTAAAAAATAAATGTTGGAAATTAAAGAATAATAGAACAAAATTGATAGATTGTTTAGATTTGCCTTGTTTAGAATATATATACATAAATATATATATATATATATATATATCTAGCAATTACACAAAGTATACATGAATTATAAACTCTATAAGGAACAAAAGTTTTATCACAGCACCACCTGCTGCACTTAATACAAATTGCTTCACTTATTAATATATCATCTGACTATTAAATAGGTTGAATGCTATATGGGATTTTTCTTAAAATTTACAAGCTGAAGAAATTGTTCTTTAAGAGTTTTAAAGAGTAAAAAATAGTACTTGACTACTTTTTTCAAGATCGACCTTACAGAAAAATTATGTTCTCATTTGAATTTATCCAGTAGAAGATGTTTCTGGAAACAAGACCAATTTATCTTCCAAAAGACTATTTTTAAAATATTAATTATAACTATTTCAAAACATTTATTTTCCTAAATGTGTTATATTATTGAGTCTTTTAACAAAATCCTGTCATTGAAATGTTACCTTTATATTCTTTACCAAAAGTCAGTCTGTTGATCTTAATCAGTGTAAGATAAGATTTTCCTATATTTAGTCTATTTGGCAGCTTTAAAAAGCAATTAGAAACTGCCTCATTTGCAAGCTACAGATGAGCTACACTGCCTGGCTCTGAGCCTAGGCTAACTCTATGCTCTTAACAAGATGCAGAAGAAATGATGCTGTGTGCTCAGGATCCTAGCCTTGAGAGCTCTTGCATCACCAACTTTTCTGCCATGTGTGAATAGGCCCATGGGAGAAAGATGAACCAAGAACAGGGATCCCAACCCAGAAAAACCTGTCACTTGGGTCCATCTCAAATTATCAATCCAAAAAAATTGTGAGCTAGTAAATAAAAGTTTTTTGTAAGTCCCATAAGTGTTTGGTTGTATATATAGCCATAGACAGCTAATGTGATCTAATATATCTTAATTCAACTCTTAAAAGTTAAATAATATAACAATAATGAAGTTTATTGATATTGATAATAGATAGCTACTATTAACTAGAATTTAATATAGCTGCATGTGGAGGTGCATGCCTATGATTCCAGTGACTCAGGAGGCTGAGGGCGGGAGGACTGTAAACTAAAAGTCAGTCTGGAAAACTTAGTAAACCTTGTCTCAAAATTTAAAAAAAAAAAACTGTTTTTTCAGTTCAATCAGTTTTTGCTTTGTGTTATTGGTGTATAAAGGATTATCATGTTCTCTTGATGATAAGACTACTTAATCACTATGAGACACTTTACCACTGAGTATGCCCATGCATTTTTAATTTTGAGACAGTGTTTTGCCAAGTTACTGAGGGTCTTGTTAAGTTGCTGAGACTGCCTCAAATTTGTGATCCTCTGGCCTCAGACTTCTGAGTTGCTGGGATTACAGGCATGAGCCACCATGACTGGCTTGTAAATGATCTTTCAAACAGTTACCAGTCTATTATAATTATGAAAACCAAAACCAAGTAAAAACAACTAAGAAGGTAGAATTATGACTTTTTTTTCATTAGTTCACTTATCACTAGTAGTAATGACTTCAGATAAACATACTTCAGATAAAGTACCCAAATAAAATTGATGTCATTGCCCATTTAAAGAAACCACCATTCTGAGTCATACAATTTAACAAACACAATAGATACAAAACTTATATATTTTCTGCTTGACCACACTGGTATGACTCACTTTAACAAAATTTCTCATATTTAATGATCCAGAATGACAACTGGTTACAGGTAATAATTTAAAGTATATCAATTAAGTTGACATTACATATAATTAAGCTGCACATCTGTAAATCCCAGAAACTGAGGAGGCTGAGACAGGAGGATCACAAATTTGAGGTCAAGCTGGCAACTTAGTGAGACACTGTCATGAAATAAAAAATAAAAAGGGTCAGGGATGTGGTTCAGCAGTAGAGTACACCAGGGTTCAATCCCTAGTACTGGAGGAAAAAAATTATGATCATCTTTGGTTGAAGAATTTCCTTCTTTCTCTCCCTTTTGCTCCCTCCCTCCCTTCATTTCTTCTTTCCTTTGCAATGCTGGAGATTGAGCCCAGGTCTTCTGCATGTAGTATTATTTTTAATTGATTCACTTCTTTATATATCAATAAATTCATTCTTATACACCAAGAACCATGCTAGGTTTGGGCGGATAAACAAAATAAGTTTTTATCATTAGTAAACTAACTACTGCAGGATTGATAAGCTTTTTCAGTATAGGGCCAGGTAACAATTTTATAAGTTTTAGAGGCTACACAGTCTCTCTTGCCAGCTACTCAGCTCGGCTGTTCAAAGGCAAAAAGAGTCATAGCCAAGACATAACAAATGAGCATGGTTATGTGAGAAAATTTTATTAACAAAATAGATGGTGGACCCGATATGTTCTGTAAGCTATAGTTGGCCAACTTGGTTGTCTAGGAGAAAATAGCAAACTAACTAGCAATTCCAATTTATGTGGCAAATAAGCCAACAATTTTAAGTGAAGGTTGTTGTTAGAACATGATCTAAGAGAATCAACACAGGCTTCTGGGAGGAAGTAACAATACAAAAGACTTCATTCTCTCAAATTTACCAAATAAAACTTGATTTTAAATAATGTGCCACCATTATAAAATAAGCCAAAATCTCATGCTGAAAATTTAAAACACATTTGATTGTAAAATAATTGCTTTATTATATGGTTATCTCTCCTAGTTACTAAAAATTATTCTGTAAGCATGCTTGAAAGCTTACCTTGAGTGATTGTTTTGAGAATAAATAAGGTTGACAAAAATCTCAATGGCAAATTGGAGTTCTTAAAGAAAGCAGCTGTCTTTGGTTTATTTTCCACAGAATGTTCTGAAAAATTATCCTGAATTCCTTTAATTACCACTCCTTTAAATATATCTTCATCCAGTCTTCTCAATTTTGATGTCATAGTTGAATGATGTTAAAAATATGTACAATCATGTTCATAGTTGCTCAATTCACAATAGCCAGATTGTGGAACCAACTTAGATGCCCCTAAATTGATGAATGGATAAAGAAATTGTGATACACATACACACACACACACACACACACACACACACATATACAATGGAATATTACTAAGCCATAAAGAATGATAAATTATGGCATTTGCAGGCAAATGGATAAAATTGGAGAATATCATGCTAAGTGAGATAAGCCAATCTCAAAAAACCAAAAGATGAATGATCTCACTGATAATTGGATGATGATAACTAATGGGGGGTGGAAGGGAGAATGGAGGAAGAAGGGACTGTACAAAGGGAAATAAGGGTGGGAGGGGTGGGAGAAAGGAAAAAAGTAACAGAATGTATCAAACACTATTACCCTTTGTAAATGTATGATTTCACAAATGGTATTCATCTACTTCACGTACAAACAGAGAAACAAGTTGTACCCCATTTGTTTACAATAAAAAAAGAAAGATAAACAGTGGCCATTTTACTAGTAATGAGACTAACATACATTGTTGTTATGTCTTTGTTGTAGATTTATTGTTTATCCCCATCTCAAATCACATAACTTTTAAAATTTAAGTTTTGATTTGAAATCATAAAGAAAGGAAAAAATGTACAATCTTAGTGTATTTGCTCATGCTCAGAAAACATTTAATTTAAATTCTAAAATAAAATAATTGAACTAAGAGTAAATGAATTTCTTGTTAATTAAAAAAATAAAACAATTAAAAATATGCAAGCCTGGAAGATTACAATCAACTGAAAAGGAACTTAAGTATGTGTATTTCTCTAAAACATGTAAAAACATAAGATCAAGCTATATTTCTGGAAGAGAAACATCAAAGGAAGAGAAGTGGACTGCCTGCACTCTGTTTGTCAATGCTCCACCATCACTGACTACCAGTTTCTCAGGTATATCTTATTGTATTTGGTTAGGAAATGACCATCTGGAGTCTCACTGTTTTCAGGTTAATCTTACTATAGGTGCCCTCAGTGACTCTGAAAACTGAACAATTTCAAAAGGATAAAATACTAGGTTAAATCATAGAAAATTCTCATGGAGAACAAACTGAAACAAGAAAATAGGCAAAATAGGAATAATGGCAAAAAAAAAAGCTCTAAAATAAAAGAATCTAGTGGTATTCCATATATTCACCAAGAATCAAATCAAAGAAAACCATTTCAGACTGCTGCAGAGTATGCTTTGCTAAGCCAGACTTAGAAATAACTTAAAATTTCCTTTGCTATGATTTGAATTCTTCAATCATATGACACTGAGTTTATAATAGTTACCTGCCTCTGAATGGGGATTTGTGAACAATTCCCTACTCAATAGCATATAACAATCTTCAGCATTTAAATTACAAACAGATATACTAAGATTTTGTGAGTATCAAATGCCAAATGACTGGGTGGCACAAGCAGTGTAATCTAATTCAAATACATTGCAAATAAGTGTATAATATCACTAGGAAAAAGCAATACATGAGATTTAAAATCTCAATTCAAATTTAAATATTTCAAAATTATTATAGTAATTTTATTAAAATGATAAGATTATGGAATTCTACATATTTTTGTTAAAAAACTATCTCTAATGCTTTATGCTACTTTTATAATAGGAAAATAAATTGTTCTTTACTTTTCAAATATGTGTGTAGACACTATTTCTCTTTAATTGAAAAAAAGTTAAAACCACAAAAATTTTATTTTTTTAAATTATTGCTGAGTCTTCACCAATATCTTCAACCAATATTGGTTGAGAATGTACACTCACCACACCAAAAATAAGGAAAGTCTCAAAACTAAATGCAAAAAGAGAATCAATACCTGCCAATCCCAATATATGACAAAATATTACAATTACCCAACAAAGAATTTAACACAGGTCTAATAAAATGAGCATTTATAAGCTCTTTTAGAAAATCTCATTGAAAAACTTAAAAGAATTACCAAAGAAAATGTAGAAAAAAAGCCAAGTGGAAATTTTAGAACTGGAAATACAATAAACACAATAAAAATTTTGTGAATAGGCTGGGTAGCAGAATGGAGGGGATACAGAAGAATTATTTAAATAGAAAGTAAAAAAACAGAAAACAGTTAATCTGAACAACCAATCTAAACTGAAAAATAAACAAATAGGATGTTGAGGAATTAAGAGTATAACAAGAAATTTAATAGTCATGTCATAGAGTCCTCCAAGAAAAATCAGGTAACTAAAAAAATACTTGAGAAACAATGGCTAAAAACTTCCCAGACATGGTAAAATATACATGTAGAGATCAAAGAATCTGAACAAATCCCTAACAGAATAAATCACAAGAGATCGACACTAATACTTATCATTGACAAACTTATAAAAGCTACCATAAAAAAAGGAGAATGAGAAATGATATTCTATATTACATGTACGGGGAAAATAACTCAAATGACAATATATTTCTTATCAGAAACCATGGAGGTGAGAAGGAACTGGCACATTTCTGAAGAGCCAAAAGTCAGAGAAAATAAAAAAGCCTGTCACCCAAAATCCAATTCCCAGTGCAAATATCCTTCAAAAATGAAAGGAAAATCATAATGTCAAAATGAAGAAAACAGGAGGATCTGTCATCAGCAGATCTGCTCTAAAAAAAATAAAGTTCTTTTAAACAGAAAGGAAAGGCTAAAAGAACAAGAGGAAGAAGAACACAAAAAGCAAAACTACACAGTAGACTTTTATTCTTTTCTTGAGTTTATAAACTGTTTGATGGGTGAAGAAAAAACAATAACATTATCTCAGGCAGTTCTTTTTTTTTTGGTACCAGGCCAGGGGTACTCAACCACCTAGACACATCCCCAGGCCTTTCTTTTATATTTTATTAGAGACAGGGTCTTGCTTAGGGCTTCACTAAGTTGCTGAGGTTGCTTTTGAACTCAAGATCCTTCTGCCTCAATCTCTCAAGTCCATGCTGGAATTACAGGCATAGGTCACCATGCCCAGCTACAGAAGAAATATTTAGCTTGATTATATTATAAATGAGGGAGTTTAAGAGATGTCATACCTCTCTATTTTACTAAAAACTGATAAAATGATGGTACCAGTGAGACTAATAAGTGATTTATATATAATATTGAGAACTACTAAAATGCTCAACAAAGAGATATACCCCTTGGGGACTGGGGATACAGCTCAGTTGGTAGAGTGCTTGCCTCACATGCACAAGGCCCTTGGTTCAATCCCCAGAGAGACAGAGAGAGAGAGAGAGAGAGAGAGAGAGAGACCCAAAAGATTATAGATAAGTAAAATTGGAATTCTAAAAAATGTTCAAGTAAGCCACAAAACAGTAAGAAAAAAACAAATATAAAAATGAAAAATAGATAAAGGCAAGAAATAAGGTGACAATTTAAGCCCTACCATGTACAAATCAAATACCAAATAAAACACAAAGATTGACAAAACTCATTTCAAATATAAGAATATATGCAGGTCAAATGTAAAAAAAATGGAAAAAGATGTACCATGAGAATATGAATCAAAGGAAAGCATAAATGGCTATATTAATATCAGTTAAAGTGATTTCACAAGCAAAGAAAATGACCAAAAAAGGACTTTATACAAAAATAAAAGGGTCAATCTATCAAGAAGACAAAACAATCCTAAATATATGTGGACTGAGCAACAGAGATACACTATGTGAGGTAAAATTGATGGAAATAACAGAAGAAACACAAATTTACTACTAATGCTAGAGATCTCTTTTTTAATTTTTAAAAATTTTATTTGTTCTAATTAGTTGCACATGACAGTAGAATGCACTTATACATTTTGAGATATTCAACACCACCTCTTAACAATTGATAGAACTAGATAAGATATCAACAAGGATGTAAAACAACTTATGAATATCAACAAAACAAACAAACCTGAAGAACACAAAGACCTAAAACAGACTAAATAATTCATGGGTCATGATATGATAATAAAACATATCAAAATCTATAGGACATGATTAAAGCAGAATTGATGGAAAAATAGCACTAAATTAATAAATGTATGTATTAAAAAAGAAAAAAGTCTTGAAACAATGTTTTCACCTCAGTAACCTAGAAAAGGGAGAGCATAATAAACTAAAAGCAAGGAGAAGCAAGAAAATAACAGATAGCAAGAAGAAATCAAGAAAATTAAGAACAAAAGCATGACAGAAAAATCAACAAAACAAAAAGATAATCCTCTGAAATAACAATGAAAAACACAAACTTCTAGGGAAAATAAAGAAAACCCAAGTTTCCATATCTAGAATAAAGAAGGCTATCACTATAGACACTGAAGATTTCAAAAAGATAGTACTGTGATAAACTCTACACAAATAAATTTGCGTAGATAAAATGGTTCATTTCTTCAAAAAGCACAAACTACAAGTCACTAGTATGAATGATATAATTATAATTCTATAATTCTATAATTAGAATAGTCATTTAACTATTAAGAATAATAAATTCAAAATTTAAACCCCCCCAAAAAAGAAATCTCTAGGTCCAAACATTTCACTTGCAGAAGTCTACTTAATATTTAAAGAATTAACACTAACTCTTCAAAATTTCTTCCAGATGAGATAATTACCATTTTTATAAATCTAATATTACCCTGATACAAAACAAAGAAAACCACAGACCAATATTCCTTATAAATGTAAGTGAAGAATCCTTAACAAAATACTAACATATAGAATTCATCAATAAACAAGAATTAAACATCACAAACAAATGAGCTTTATGTCAGGGATGCACAGCTGACTCAAAGTTTAAAAATCTATGTATTCTACCATATTAAACAGTTAAAGACAAATAACATTATATGATCTTACCAATCAACACAAAAAGTTCATTTGAAAAAATTCAATAATAAACCCATATCATAATAAAACCTCTGAAAAATAGGAACTGAGGGTAATTAACTCAAATTGAAAAAATCATCTATAAAAATACTATTATTAATGTTTACTTAATGGTGCAACAGACTAAATGGTGTCCCCTAAAGTGGAGAACAAGGCAAAGATATTTTCTCTCACAACCATGTACAATCAGTATAGTGCTAGAAATTCTAGCTAATGCAATAAATCATGAAAAGGAACTAAAGGTATGCATATTTAAAAGGAAAACAAAAACAAAAGCTACTGTGTTTATATTTGAGATAACATGACTATCTATGTAGAAAATCCCAATAAGTCTGTTAAGAAATTACTAAAACTACTAAGGTCTAATTCACAGGACACAAAATAAACAACAACAAAAATTCAATCATATTTTTATATGCTATTGACCAACATATGGACATCAAAATTTAAAAGAATGCTAATTAAAATCACATAAAAATTACTCAGCTGAAAACTCAGAAAGAGGAATTCTATGCAGAAAACTACAGCTCCAATGAAAGAAATTAAAGTTCTAAATAAGTGAGGAGATAATTTGTGTTCATAAGTTGGAAGATGCAAAACAATAAAAAGTCAATTCTCAATTTGATATACAAGTTTAATGTTATTAGCAAAATCTCTGCAAGTGATTTTATAAATAGAGAATATATATAAACAAAATCAAGGGAACAAAAACTAATTGAAGTATTACCTGAAAATAAGTTCCTATAGTCATTTACCTGTGTTCCACCATCTAGTTGCTGTAGAGACTGATATATTAATTTTAAAAAAGGTTCGTGAAGTTTGGCAGGCATTCACAAATGGTATCCACTATAGCTACTCTGTCATCATAGGCAAAAGCTAAACATAAAAAGATAAAAAATAGAAAGACACAGAAGTTTTAGATGTCTAGAATTAAATATCAAAATGTACCAAAAATCAACTAAAGAAAAAATAAATTTTAATTAAAATCTCTCAAAATCCCCATAAACTATAGAATTTGACAACATGCAATTGAAAATTTAAGTATGTACTGGGAACAATGGTAAGTGTACAAATCACAGTGATCTGGGAGGCTGAGGCAAGAGGATTGGAAGTTCCCGGCAACCTCAGAAATTTAGTGGGGCTATAAGCAATGTAGTGAGAGCCTGCTAGGAGAATAAAAAGCAGATAGGTCTGGGGATATAGCTCAGTGCTAAAATGCTCCTGGCTTCAATCCCCAGTTACTACCCCCTCAAAATACTTAAGTATGCATATTTGCTCTCATCTAGCAATAGCACATCAAGGGATTTAAAGAGCTTAACCTTAATATACATACTCTTTGAAGCTTAAATGATAAAATAAGCATATAACCTTTAAAAATGACAACTTAGACTTGTTCTTATTATCATAGAATAGTCCATAGCAAGCATAATAAAGAATCCAATTTATATAAAATGTCTACTTAATTTTATATTGAAAATATATATGAAAGGATATTTTCTAAAAATATTAACAATTGGATTTTAATAACTTGAGTAATATTTACTTTCCTCTTTACACATCTATATTATCATAATTAATTTTAATTTGTAAAAATAATTTAAAAATTTACAAAGATACTGATAACATTTGTTTCCAAAGTAAGTCATTTTGCTAAATGACTTCAAAGACCATAAAGGTATATTCTAATGCTCTGATAAAATAACACTACTTCTGGAATTTTAACCAACCTAAGAAGTCACCTAAAATATACCCCTGAAAACCCACATGTACAAAGATATTTATTTATAACAGCATAAACCTGAAAAATAACTTAATGTTTAACAGGGAAATTTTAAGTTAACATTACATCCAATGGACTAAAGATTATGAATGTATTGTATGTATACTTTTTTCTGTATATGTACTATGATGTTTCAATATCTTTAAAAAAGCCTTCTAGCTGGGGAAAGACTGCCCCTCCCTGAGATAGCCAATACTTAGGGACAACAAAAAGCATACTAGAAGTTGCCTTTGATCTAACCAATCCAGAGTCAAACCTCTATATAATCCATGCCTTAGGAAAATTATTCTAGCTAGCCACTCCTATTCATCCTGCTGAGTCTTTCTTTCTAATGCTTTCTCCTTGTTTCTGTCTTCCACCTCTTGACCACTCTGGTGTCTTTCTTATGTGGCTCTGCATAACCTGCAGTGCCTTCTGTCTCTAAGACCTGTGAATATATAAACTCTTGTTTTTTCTTCCTGAGCTTCTCTGCTTTCTCATGTAGCTGCATCTGACTGAGAATATCATAAAACAACCCAAATGGCACATGCCTGTAATCCCAGCATCTTGGGAAATGAGGCAGAAGGATCTTGAGTTCAAAGCCAGTGTCAACAAAAGTGAGGCACTAGGCAACTCAGTGAGACCCTGTCTCTAATAAAAATACAAAATAGGGCTGGGGATGTGGCTCAGTGGTCAAGTACCCCTGAGTTTAATTCCTGGTACCAAAAACAAAAACAATACAATAAGTAAATAGAAACACATTACTGATAAATTAAATAAAGCAAAGACAGGATAAAAATTCACATATACAACCACAGACATGATTAATAAGCTATGAAAATAAACCTTAGTTTCAACATGCATATTTGATCTCTTGAAGCAAGATGGGATACTCCCTTCTTTTGAAATACTCTCCCTCTTCAGATTATGTGACATCAATTTCTCCTGGTATCCCTTCTACTTCTCTGGTCACTAACCAGTCTCTTTTGCTTATTTATTCTCATTTAACTGACTGTTAAATATTGGAGTCACTCAAGATTCAATATCAGTTACTATAAACTGCTGACTAATATATATATCAAACCTCTCCAAGACTTCTTGGATCTCTCACAACAATTGCTTCCAGACACAATCCATTTTGCTGTTTCAAATCCATTTCAGACTCAATGTATCAAAAAAACTTGTCAGATTCCCCTACATACTGAGATGTTTCCCCCTAATAGTTCCTACTCTGAGTTACTGCTATAAACACTCATACAGTTGCAAAAGTCATAAACCTGAAAGTCAACCTTGACACTTCACTTCTTACATGGAATCCATTAACAAGTCACATCAATTTTATCTCCTTTTGAAATAGTTCAGTTCTAATTCTATACCCACCCTCCCAATCCAAATTGCTACCTTGTTTCACCTTAATTTCTTAATAGTTTCTTAATGTGATTGACTCCAATCTTTCTTCCATGTAACAGTCAGCACAATCTTTTTTATTAATTTACTTTTATTGTAAACAAAAGGGATACATGTTGTTTCTGTTTGTACATGGAGTAACAGCTTACCATTTGCATATTCATACATTTACATAGAGTAATGATGTTTGATTCATTCCATTATTTTTCCTTCTCCCCACCCCTCCCACCTCTCTTTGCCCTCTATATAGTCCCTCCTTCCTCCATTCTTGCCTCCCTCCCACCCCCCATTATGTGTCATCACCTGCTTATCAGTGAGACCATTCGTCTTTTGGATTTTTGAGATTGATTTTTCTCACTTAGCATGATATTCTCCAATTTCATCCATTTTCCTGCAAATGCCATAATTTCATTATTCTTTATAACTGAGTAATATTCCATTGTGTATATATATATATATATATATATATATATATCACAGTTTCTTTATCCATTCATTAATTGAAGGGCACCTAGGTTGATTCCACAGTCTGACTATTGTGAATTGAGCAACTATCTCTGTAGTATGCTAATTTTAAGTCCTTTGGGTATAGTCCAAGGAGTGGGATAGCTGGGTCAAATGGTAGTTCTGTCAGGGGTGGGCTCTGAGGGCCCCAGAGCAGCACCGTGGCCTGATCTCTAAGATGGCACCTGGCAGCTTGCCAAACATAGCTGCACTCGTAAACAAGTTTTAGGAAGTAACTCTGATTAGCTGCTGTATATGAGGCGATCCTGGTATCTGCCTGGAGACTGTTCCTTGATAGGCTGACTTTCCTGGTAGTCTACTCTCTGACAGGCTGATGTTCTCAATATAAGTCAGAGACTTGTGGAATAAAGAGGCTTTTTGGTTCCTGTGATCAAGAACGTACATGTTGTGATTGTCCCCGCAGGTGGTGGGCGATCACAAGTGGTGCTGAAATCCGGGAATGAAAATTTTACAAGGATAAGTAAGAAAACAAGGTAAGATATTCTAAAATTTTAACAAGTTAAACCAGTTATAAAAAGGTCAAAAATAAACAAGTGAAAGGCAGCCTTGGTAGCACGTGAAAGGCGGCTACACCCTGGACTAAGTGAAAGGCGGTCCACATTAAAGGTAATAAAGTGAAAGTGGCACGGGAAAGGTGGCTACACCCTGGACTAAGCAAAAGGTGGTCCACATTAAAGGTAATAAAGTGAAAGTGGCACACAAAAGGCGGCTACACCCTGGACTAAGTGAAAGGCAGTCCACATTAAAGGCATTAAAGTGAAAGTGGCACTTGAAAGGTGGCTACACCTTGAACTAAGCAAAAGGTGGTTCAAGGACTAGATAAGCACGTGGAACGCAGCTTACATTGTACAAGATGGGGTCTGAAGTATCAAAAGTTCTTATGCAACAACCCTTACGGGAACTGCTTAAGGCCAATGGTACACCTTTAAAAACCAAAACTGCTAGAACATTCTTAGATACAATAGAGAAGGTAACTCCTTGGTTTTTAGATGAAGGATTATTAAACATTCTGCAGTGGGAACAACTTGGAGAGGATCTTCATAAACAGGATCTAATAGCAACGGAAAAGAGCTCTTAAGGAGAACAAAGTGAGGAAGGATTGAGTCGTAGTGACCTAGAAAACAATTACTCAGAAAGTTTGAGAACAAGGGGAAAAGGAGAGCTAAATCTAATACAAAGAACCCCCAAAGAAATAACCAAGTGGTAGTGAAAACTTAAGAACTAGGGGAAAAGGGTAGTAGAAAGCTAAACCTAATATATAGAGCTTCAAAATTTGTAGAACCTGCCGGTATTTGAGGACCAAAATAGAGATACCATCAACCATTAGAAAAACTTTAAAGAGGCAGTTAAGACTGATTGGAAACAGGTATGCAGAGCAGTGTTATCTGGAGGACAATGTCTAATTGGAGAACTCAGTGGCAAAGAAATAGCTGTTGAAACTGCTTGCAGAAACATAGTAGCAAGGTTTCCTGATGGAAATGTTGAGATGTTAATAGGAGAAGGCCAATATGCTTCAATAGATGCACAAAATCAGCAGCAAAGAGATAATGCCCTAACAAAAGAGATAACTGTAGTAAAATCTGTTACACCTCATGCCTCAGGTCTTTGCCCAGGTGCAGAAAAGAAAAACATTGGGCTAACAAGTGCAAATTGGTTACTGTTGAGGGAAAGATGTTACCAAATCATTTAAGAAACAGGGCACAGAACTCTTCAACTCAAGGCTCACAAAATGGAAGCAGCTGTCATAGCCCTTGTAGAGTTTAAGGAGTAACAGATAAAAAAAAAAAAAAAAGGAGTAACAGATCTTTTTGCTGATATTGATTGCATCACTCGGGCAATTCCCTAATTGGAATTGGTTGGACCCATAGCCCCTCATAAGCTGATTTAGCCACATAGATGATTTCCATCTTTTCTTAGTAAAGCAAGCTGCTTATTTTCATCCTGTGTAACCTTTTAATTCTTCATGTTGGTACCTCACTTTTAAGGAGGGTTTATAAGTAAATGGAGTGCACTGATTAGAAGGTTAATGGAGTTAATATTGAAAAAAGCAGAGAGGCCCTAAAACAAGGGGAAGAGGTTTTGGAGGAAATAAAAGAGGGAAGGTCTAAAGCATCCGAAAGGGCCTCAATAAGATCAGAGACAGACAAGGAAAATGAAACTGGGTGTGAGGAACAACTTGTTAGGAAGAGGGAAATCAGTTTAGGGGAGGGTCCCCCATTAGGAGTCTGCCCTATGTTATCCACCCTTAAGGCCTGCTTCTCTCCAGGACCTCCCAAAGGGGGCTCCAAGTTTCTCCCCAGAGAGCCGCCGCCTAAACAAACCAGCCCAACCATCAGTGGCACGTCCTAATAAGGAGTATGATATCGTAGCCCCAGTCCCCACAAATATTGGGAGATAATTGTTTCACAATTTTCTGCGTCCAAACCTGAATTGATTACTAACCAGGATTAAGGGTTAAAATGCCCTAGGCATCAAGTTTCTGCTGGAACATTATATCTCCTTTCAGATCCAAATCTCAGTCAAGGCTTGCGTTGAAATGTAAATAGAGAAAGCCTGAAGGCTCAGTAGGAGACCGGTCTCAAACCCAAGAAAAAAAAAAAAAAACAAAGAGCAAAAAGAGTCTTACCTGAACTCCAGCAAAAGTAAATTTTATGGTGCTTTACTAAATTAATTAACGGCCGTATCATTTTTCCCGTATCATTTTTCCAGGACTCTTGCTTTTTTTGAATTCTACATATTTTTTGAGCTCATGACTTTTTTGATCAGTTCTAATTTTTTCTTACTCAACTAGAGTTTTTGAACATCTGTTACATTGCAATGGAGATTCACCTATAAAGTTTCAAGGCCTTTGATTTTGTGTTATGTGTATGTCGTGCTGTCTAATGTCATGTTCTGTCTGTATCTAAATTGAGCACTCCTAAAATTAAAATTTAAAAATGGATCCAAATATTTTTAATTCACCTGATTTAAAAAGGTCCAATTTAAATTGGGTAAACTAATAGAAGTAAAATGTCTTGAAAATAACTTGCAGGTCTCTAGTTGGTCAAACTAATATAATTTTCATGTTTATAAAATGTCTAACATCAATTTTTCTAGGACTTTCCTCCAACAAGAAAAAGCTGGCAAATACTGCTCAGGACACTTGTCTAATATCTTGTTTTTTTTTTTTTTTTTTTTTTAAGAAAATAAGTGAATTAGAATTGACATGCATGGGATTACTCAAATGTGTTTGTACAGAAAATTGTTTTGTGTCATCACCAAACTAAAAACAAGGTAACTAAGAGTTATGTCCTAACAGGTACAATTCTATACACAAAGGGTTCTAAAAGTTTCAACTGTGTTTCAATTAGAGTACTATAAATAACAAAATATTTAATCTTGTTAAAATAGAGTAATTTATCTAAATTCAGAAATTTCATAAGAGTTTGTTTCAGAATGTGAACAAAAAGGGGTCAACAAATAGGAAAGAGAAAATAAAAGGTTCTGGGTATGGAAATATATTTAATAAAAGGGAAAAGGAAATGTTTCTGGGTAAGAAAGTGCTTGTGGGATGAAATAAATGAGGGTCTAAGTAAGTGCTAAGAAAGTCTATGTAAGTAAAGGGCAAGTTTCAACAAGTTTGCATGTAACTAAGTTGGTTGTATGTATGTGAAACATTTAAAGCTATTTAAGGTTTTTCCTAAGGTGAAATACTATTGTTCTAATATAAACCAAAGTTTAATCTATATGGTAAAATGACATGGTAAAATAACAATGATTTCTTAGAAACACTAATTTACTCTTAACTTTGTGTCTATTAAGTTTTATTCTTTAGAACAATTAGTCTTAAAAATAGGGGTTTATACAATTATGGTTAAGCAACTGTTAGAGTATTGTACTACGTTATAGAGTCTAAGTTTTTCTTTAAAAATTAAATTTGGTAAGAACCAATTTCTCACTAAATTTGAAATAACTCTAACCACAGATATACCTTATAACCCATAAGGACTCTTTATAAACATAAAGGGGGAATAGGGGAGACCTTCAGGTCCCCTAAAGATAAACTTTCTCTTTGCCTCTTTAATTTAAAATTTTTAACTCTGGATAATGAGGGATGCTCTGCTGCTGAGAGACATGGCAATCATAAACAACATGATAGAGTGACGGTACAATGGAAGGATGTTCTTACAGGACAATGGAACGGCCCAGACCCGGTGCTTTACTGGAGCCGCGGCTCGGTTTGTGTGTTTCCACAGGATAAAACATTGCCTATCTGGGTTCCTGAATGACTAACTTGACCAGTGCCAATGCTACCAACAAGTAACTCAGACCAACATACTCCTGATAACCATGATGCTCGTAGCCCCCCTTGAACTAACTTAAAACCTCTTTTTAGTCTCTTAGGGTGCTATCTCTCTCAATGTTGGAATGCTTCTAGGTTCCCACTGGCAGTCTTAATGTGTGTTCCTACCTTCCTACCAGTCCCAGTCTGTTACAGATGAGGAATTGCCAGTGTTACTATCAAGAAACAGGAGAGAATTTGGCATCACAGCGGCTATGGTCACTGCAATAGTGGTTTCTGCAACAGCAGCACTAGCAACTGTCATACCTACAGCAACAGCAGTCAATCACTTGGCTGAAAATACAGCTGCAGTCTTACAGACTATAGAGACCCTAAACCAACATCTAACAGCAAGCATACTCCTTGTAAATCAAAGAGTGGACTTACTACAAGAACAAGTGGATATCTTGCAAGAACTTTTGGGACTGGGATGTGTTTATCCTTTAAGAGCAGTGTGTGTCACCCCTATTGCTTATAATAACCTTAGCTCTGTGGCTATGTTATATAAAAATTTCTCTGTCTACCTTACTGGCAATTGGTCATCTATGTTTGATAATTTAACCAGTCAGCTACGAGCTGAAATACTCAGTCAATGCCACCAGAGTTCAAATTGCATCGGTATCCAAAATGTTCTCTTTGTTATCTAAAAGCCTGGGATTGACAAATCAGTGGGCTGGAACAGTAGGTGTTCTGATTATTATCTGCTTAGGGATAGCCTATGTTATACGCAGCCAAATCAGAGCTTACCAAGATGCCCGAAGTCATCAATGGGCTACAGTACAGACTTTGATAGCCATTGAGACAGGTACATCCCCCCAAGTATGGCTAAGCATGCTGGACCAGTAGTCAAAGATGAGAAAGATCCGTGGAAATGCATACCAACCTAAGACAGGGTTCTGACGCCTGGGGGTCAGAATTCCAATGACGGGTAATGATGTAATTTGCCATGGACAACCTAAGACAGGCATGGTCCCAAGTCATCTTTTCTTTATTTAAAGAATAAGGGGGAGATGTCAGAGGCGGGCTCTGAGGGCCCCAGAGCAGCACCGTGGCCTGATCTCTAAGATGGCACCTGGCAGCTTGCCAAACATAGCTGCACTCATAAACAAGTTTTAGGAAGTAATTCTGATTGGCTGCTGTATATGAGGCGATCCTGGTATCTGCCTGGAGACTGTTCCTTGATAGGCTGACTTTCCTGGTAGTCCACTCTAATAGGCTGATGTTCTCATTATAGGTCAGAGACTTGTGGAATAAAGAGGCTTTTTGGTTCCTGTGATCAAGAGCGTACGTGTTGTGATTGTCCCCGCGGGCGGTGGGCGATCACATAGTTCCATTCCTAGTTTTGTAAGGAATCTCCACACTGCTTTCCAGAGTGGCTGCACTAATTTCCATCACCACCAGCAATGTATGAGTGTTCCTTTTTCCCTACATCCTCGCCAACACCTTCTGTTGCTTGTATTCTTGATAATCGCCATTCTAATTGAGGTGAGATGGAATCTTAGTGTAGTTTTGATTTGCATTTCTCTTACTACTAGAGATGGTGAAAATTTTTTCAAATGTTCATTGATTCCTTGTAGATCTTGTTCTGTGAAGGGTCTGTTCATATCCTTAGCCCATTTGTTGGGTTATTTGTATTATTGGTGTAGGGTTTTTTGAGTTCTTTATATATTCTGGAAATTAGTGCTCTATCTGAAATATGAGTGGCAAAGATTTTCTCCCACTCTGTAGGCTCTCTCTTCGCATTGTTGATAGTTTCCTTTGCTGCAGCACAATCTTTTGAAAGAATAAACCTCATACTATTTTCTTTCTCTATGTTCTTCACTGGCTTCTTACTACTATTAAGGTATCATTTCCTATAATTCAAACAATAAAATCTCAAACAAAAAAAGAAAAAATTACAGACATTTTATAATTTGAAAAATGTTCAAATAGTACTTTTTTGGATACTTTCATGAATAAATGCAATTTGATAACCACATACTCTGTGAAGATCACAATCTCAGTAAAATTTTCTGTGTTAAACGCTCACACCTCATTTTAAAATATGACTGACTATAAAGCATTCCTTCCAGGAAACAGATTACATAAGTCTATAAGGAAGAATTCAGAATAATTAGGACTATCAGATATTCAGCAAATTGAGACTCTTCAACATCATAACATAAAACATGAGGAGAGGGAGAAAGGAGATGTTAATGTGTCCAAAATATAGAGACCTAGGAGACACAAAGACCAAGAGCACCATGTAATCCTGGTTATACTGTTTTGGCTGTGGTAGTGGGTTTTTCAGCAATAGCTTTTTTGAGACATAATTTGTAACTGAGGAAAAACCTAAATAATCTCTCCAGCTTCATTTACTTCCAGTTGACTTTAAAAGTCACCAACTTTGAAGGTCATATCATACAGCTAATCAATATATTATTAGTCTTTCACTAGCTCTGCTGTAGATAGTTCCTCTGACATGTGGGTTTATGATAACTGTTGCCTATGTAAAAATTTCAACTTTAACATGACTTGAACTGCTTTTGTCAAAAGAATTAATCATTGGGCAAGGTTTGTGGCTCAGTTGTAGGGCACTTGACTAGCACATGTGAGGCACTGGGTTTTAGTCTCAGCAACACATATAAATAAGCAAAGGCATTGTGTCCATTTACAACTAAAAAAAGAGAAAGAAAAACAAAAACTGTTCACTTTGGCCTAGGCAGATGTTCAAAGTGTGACTAAACAGGGTGAAAAGTCTGGCATCTATGCCTTTGCATTTTATCTGTCTCCTTTGCTACCTTAATTTTTGGGTCAGATTGTTTCTGTTCAACTCTACATGTAGACACATTAGTAGCTTAAGGAATGTTTGTTCAGAACTGGTAGTAAAAAGTTGATTTACCCAAAATTTCCCTAATGTCTCTCCTCCCATTTCAACACTAAAGGCAACAAGAAAAGGGTAACTAAGATATTTTAAGTTTTACAGGGGTATCATGATGAACAGAGTGCCAACTACCAGATTTTGCAATATCCAACTCCAGACCATTAAACTGGTGACTAAAAGTTTCCAGTCATCGATCAATTCCTAACTGGACGACCCCCTCTTTTCTCCTTGTCTAAAGATAAATGAAGTCTGAAATTTGTGTGAAGATAATCTTTTGGGGTATTAGTCTACCATCTTCTCAGTTTTGCTGGCTTACTAAATATATGTTCCTCACTCAAATTGCTTGTTCATGATTCACTTAGCATGTTTACCAAAGGTGAGTAAATGGATTTGGGTTCAGTATCTGATTCACCCACTACCAAACTTTTAAACTGTATAATCCAGTAATTTTTGAAATATTAATAAAATTGTGCAACCCATCACCACATCCAGTTTTAGAACATTTTGACTCAAAAACATCTTACCATTATCATCATCCCAAACTTTACCCCAAGCCTCCTAGTCAACCACTAACTACTTTCTGTCTATAGCTTTGTCTTGATTTGTCATACAAATTGAATCATACCATTTGGTCTTTTGTGAATGAATTATTTCACTTATCATGTTTTCAAAATTCATGGTGTTTTTTTCTACAGACTGCATTTTGATACATTGTACACAAATGGGGTACAACTTTACATTTATATGTACATGATGCAGATTCACACAATTCATGAAATCATACATGTACATAGGGTAATGATGTCTGTCTGAGTTCACTGTCTTTCCTGCCCCACCCCCTTCCATTTTCCTCTACACAATCAAGTTTTCTCCATTCTTCTCTTACCAGCCCCTGCCACCCAATCCCCCAATACATATCATCATTCACTTATCAAAGAAAACATTTGACCATTTTTTTTGTGATTGGCTTATTTCACTTATCGTATTCTCTGACTCCATACAATTACCTATAAATTTTATTCTTTATTACTGAATAATATTCCATTGTGTATATATAACACAGTTTATCCATTCATCTACTGAAGGGCATCTAGGTTGGTTCCACCATCCAGCTTTTGTAAATTGATCAGTTATAAATGCTGATGTGGCTACATTACTGTAGCATGCTAATTTTCAGTCCTTTGGGTATAAATGGAGAAGTGGGATAGCTGAGTCAAATGGTGGATCCATTCTGTTTTCTGAGAAATTTCCTTAATGCTAAATTTCATGTTTTCACATGCATAAAACTTCATTCATTTTCAATAAAAGTAATATCATTGTAAATATAGTAATCCACGATAATAGACATAAAAATCTATTGAGGTGTTATTTGGTTGACATTTGGGCTAGTTCTACTAGTTGGCTATTATAAGTCATGTTACTATGAACAATCATGTACACATTTTTATGTCAAAAAATGCCTTCACTTTTCTTTACCACACACCTAGTAGAATTACTGAGTTATAAGGTAACCTGACAATCCTATTTTGAATGAGCAGCCAAACTAACCCTCTATGTAGCTATACCATTTTATGATCTTATTAGCACTGTGTAAGGGTTTCAATTTCTTCAAATCTATGATCACATGGCTTTTTTATACAAGGCATCCTGGTGAGTATGAAGTGGTATATCATGGTTTCCATTTACATTTTCCTGATGATTAATAATGGTGAGTACTATTTTATGTGCTTACTGACCATTTACAAATTCTTATAGATAAACGTCCATTCAAATTCATTGGGCATATTGAGCATTTTTATTACTCACTATTGTTTAAATACTCAGAATGGAAGTAGTTTATTCAATATGTAGATTAAATTGAGGAGTACTGGTGTCTTAAGAATATTGTCTCCCTAATCATGTCTGTTTATTAGAGTTTTAATTTAATTTAATTTAATTTAATTTAATTTCATTCATTTAATTTCATTTAATTTCATTTAACTTTAACCAGATTTTAGGACTTTTAATTTGTCCAAAAGTCACTGAATCAAAATGCATAAAACAATCTGCTTTCCTTTACACCCCCCACAATGAAAAGCAAACAAAAAAAATTATGTGTAGGAAAAAAAAGCTTTGTAGATGGGATGAAAACACATAAATTCAAAAATTACAGATAATGTTTAATTTCTTTTTTTTAAGATTAAATTTTTTTTATTGTAAACAAATGGAATAAATGTTGTTTTTCTGTACATAGAGTAAAGGCTTACCATTTGTGTAATCATAAATTTATAGGGTATTTTTGTGTATTTTTGCCCTTCCCCCCACCCCTCCTATCCCTCTTTTCCCTCTTTACAGTAGTTCCTTCCCCATTCTTTCCCCCCCTCCCTAACAATAACTCTAACCCTAAAACAAACCCCTTCCACGGCCCATTACATATCATCATCCACTTATCAGCGAGATCATTCTTCCTTTGGTTTTTTAAGATAGGCTTATCTCACTTAGCATGATATTCTCCAATTTCCTCCATTTGCCTGCAAATGCCGTAATTTTATCATTCTTTATGGCTGAGTAATATTCCATTGTATATATATGCCACAGTTTCTTTATCCATTCATCAACTGAAGGGCATCTAGGTTGCTTCCACAATCTGGCTATGGTGAATTGAGCAGCAATGAACATTGATGTGGTTGTATCTCTGTAGTATGCTGATTGTAAGTCCTTTGGGTATGGGCCAAGGAGTGGGATATCTGGGCCAAATGGTAGATACATTCCAAGTTTTCTAAGGAATCTCCGTACTGCTTTCCAGAGTGGCTGCACTAATTTACAACCCCACCAGCAATGTATGAGTGTACCTTTCTCCCCACATCCTCGCCAACACCTGTTGTTGCTTGTATTCTTGATAATCTCCATTATAATTGGGGTGAGATGGAATGTTAGGGTGGTTTTGATTTGCATTTATCTTATTACTAGAGATGTTGAACATTTTTCCATATGTTTGTTGATTGCATGTAGGTCTTTTTTGTAAAGTGTCTGTTCATTTCCTTAGACCATTTGTCAATTGGGCTATTTGTAGTCCTGGTGTTGAGTTTTTTGAGTTCTTTATAGATTCTGGGGTTAGTGCTCTATTTGAAGTATGATTGGCAAAGGTTTTCTCCCACTCTGTAGGCTCTTTCTTCGCATTGCTGCTAGTTTCCTTTGCTGAGAGAAAGCTTTTTAGTTTGAATCTATCCCAGTTGTTGATTCTTGCTTTTATTTCTTGTGCTATGGGAGTCCTGTTGAGGAAGTCTGGTCCTAAGCTGACATGTTGAAGATATGGACCTACTTTTTCTTCTGTAATCTGCAGGGTCTCTGGTCTAATTCCGAGGTCCTAAATCCATTTTGAGTTTAGTTTCATACACGGGGAGAGATGGGTTTAGTTTCATTCTGTTGCATATAGATTTCCAACTTTCCAGCACCATTTGTTGAAGAGGCTATCTTTTCTCCATTGCATATTTTTGGCACCTTTGTCTAGTATGAGAAAATTATATTTATTTGGGTTTGTGTCCGTGTCCTCTATTCTGTACCATTGATTTACCTGTCTATTTTGGTACCAATACCATGCCTTTTTTGTTACTATTGCTTTGTAGTATAGTTGAAGTTCTGGTATTGCAATACCCCCTGCTTCATTTGTTCTGCGAAGGATTTCTTTAGCTATTCTGGGTTTCTTATTCTTCCAGATAAATTTCATGATTGCTTATTCTATTTCTTTAAGGTACGTCACTGGGATTTTAATTGGAATTGCATTGAATCTGTATAGCACTTTTGGTAGTATGGCCATTTTGACAATATTAATTCTGCCTCCAGGAACATGGGAGATCTTTCCATCTTCTAAGGTGTTCTTTAATTTCTTTCTTTAGTGTTCTGTAGTTCTCATTGTAGAGGTCTTTCACCTCTTTTGTGAGGTTGATTCCCAAGTATTTTATTTTTTTTTGAGGCTATTGTGAATGGGGTAGTTTCCCTAACTTCTCTTTCTGAAGATTCATCACTTATGTATAAAAATGCATTAGATTTATGAGCATTGATCTTATATCCCACTACTTTACTAAATTCACTTATGAGTTCTAAGAATTTTCTGGTGGAATTTCATGGTTCCTCTAAGTATATAATTATATCATCAGCAAATAGGGATAGTTTGAGTTCTTCTTTTTCTATTCATATCCCTTTAATTTCTTTGGTCTGTCTAATTGCTCTGGCTAGAGTTTCAAGGACGATATTGAATAGGAGTGGTGAAAGAGGGCGTCTCTGCCTTGTTCCAGATTTTAGGGGGAATGCTTTCAGTTTTCCACCATTTAGAATGATATTACCCATGGGCTTAGCGTAGATGGCCTTTACAATGTTAAGGAACGTTCCCACTATCCCTATTTTTTCTAGTGTTTTGAGCATTAAGGGTTGCTGTATTTTATCAAATGATTTTTCTGCATCTATTGAAATAATCTTGTGATTCTTGACTTTAAGTCTGTTGATATGGTGAATTACATTTATTGATTTCCTGATGTTGAACCAACCTTGCATCCCTGGGATGAAAACCACTTGATCATGGTGCACTGTCTTTTTAATATGTGTTTGTATGCGATTTGCTAAAATTTTGTTAAGAATTTTTGGGTCGATGTTCCTTAAGTATATTGGTCTAAAATTTTCTTTCCTCTATGTGTCTCTGTCTAGTTTAGGTATCAGGGTGATATTGGCTTCATAGAATGATTTTGGGAGAGTTCCCTCCTCTTGATATTCATGGAATCCTTTGAAAAGTATTGGAATGAGCTCTTCTTAAAATGTTTTGTAGAAGTTGTCTGAGAACCCATCAAGTCCTGGACTTTTCTTTGTCAATTAAAAGACATAGACTGGCAGATTGGATAAAAAAGAAAGTTTCAACAATATGTTGAATGCAAGAGACTCATCTCATAGAAAGTGATACCCATTGACTAAAGGTGAAAGGATGGGAAAAAACATACCATGCATATGGACCAGCAAAATAGCTGGGGTATCCATCCTCATTTCTGATAATGTGGACTTCAAGCCAAAGTTAGTCAGAAGGGATAAAGAAGGACATTTCATACTGCTTAAGGGAACCATAAATCAGCAGGACATAACAATCATAAATATCTATGCCCCAAATAGGTGCTCACCCATGTATGTCAAACAAATCTTTCTCAATCTCAGAAACCAAATAGAGCATAATACAATAATACTAGGTGATTTTAACACACCTCTCTCACCACTGGACAGATCTTCCAAACAAAAATTGAACAAATAACCTTAGAACTCAATAACACAATCAATAATTTAGAATTAGCAGACATTTATAGAATATACCATCCAACGAAAAGTGAATACACTTTCTTCTCAGCAGCACATGGATCCTTCTATAAAATAGACCATATATTATGCCACAAAGCTAATGTTAGCAAATACAAGAAGATAGAGACACTTCCTTGTATTCTATCAGATCATAATGGATTGAAATTAGAAATAAATGAAAGAGTAAAAAACAGAAATTACTCCAATACCTGGAGATTAAACAATACACTATTATATGATGAATGGATAACAGAAGACATCAGGAGGGAAATAAAAAATTCTTAGAAGTAAACGAGAACAAAGACACATCATATCAAAATCTCTGGGACACTATGAAAGCAGTACTTAGAGGAAGATTTATTTCATGGGGTGCATTCAAAAAAAGAAGTAGAAATCAACAAATAAATGACTTAACACTACAGCTCAAAGTGCTAGAAAAAGAAGAGCAGACCAATACCAAAAGTAGTAGAAGACAGGAAATAGTTAAAATCAGAGCTGAAATCAACAAAATTGAAACAAAAGAAACAATTGGAAAAATTAACAAAATAAATAGTTGGTTCTTTGAAAAAATAAACAAAATTGATAAACCCTTAGCCACACTAACAAAGAGAAAGAGGGAGAAAACTCAAATTACTAAAATTCAGAATGAACAAGGAAACATCACAACAGACACGAGTGAAATACAAAACATAATTAGAAGCTATTTTGAAAATCTATACTCCAACAAAATAGAAAATTTCGAAGATATCAACAAGTTTCTAGAGACATATGAATTGCCTAAACTAAACGAGGAGGACATACACAATTTAAATGTGTAATTTCTTTTAATAATACTCTGATTTTTAGAGTACATACTTTGCACCAAAATTACAATACAGCTACTTGATATATTTTTCCATATATTTACCTTTACCAGAGAATTTTGTTTTCATATGGCTTTATATTTGATGGCTGATGTACTTACATTTCAACTTGAAGTATTCCCTTTAGATCTTCTTGTAGGGCAGTTCTAATGTTCTTTGTTTATCCAAGAAAGACTTCATTTATCCTTTATTTCTGAAAAACGACTTCATTAAATAAAGTACACTTTGACACTTTGACAGTTCTTTTTTTTCACACTTGGAATGTGCTATTCTAATGTCTTCTGGCTTGCAAGGGCTTTGCTGAAAATCTGATAAAATCCTTACAAAGAATTCTTTGTGTGTGTGTGACAAATTGCTTTTCTCTTGCAACTTTGTCTTTGACTTTTAAGATCATTTTGTCTTTGATTTGAAAATTTGATTATATTGTGTCTTGATGTAGGTCTCTGGGTTTCTTAGCTGGAGTGTCTTTAGCTTCTTGAATTTGGATGTCTATTTCTTTCCTCAGAAAAAGCACTCCTCAGCCATTAGTTGTACAACTAATTTCTCTGCCCCTTCTCCCTCTCTGTTGTCATTTTTGCAACTCCCATAAAGTGTGCATTGGTCCACATGATGGTATCCCATGAGCGCTTTAGGTTCTCTATCTTCAGTTTTTTTCTTTTACTGCTCTTAATTGATTTTAAATGACCTGTCTTCAAGGTTGCTGATGCTTTCTTTTGTTTGATCAAGACTAATAGTGAATTTTTCAGATCAGACATTGTATTCCTGTTATGATCCAATATGCTGTATACCCCAAAAAATTCATGTGTGAGGCAATACAAGTAAGTTTAATGGTGAAATAATTGGGTTTTAAAAGCATTAACCTAATCAATACATCAATCCACTTGGACGGATTATCTGGGTGGTGACTGTAGGCACTTAGGATGTGACAGGAGAAGGAGGTAGGTCACTAGGGATGTTCCTTTGTGGTATCTTTTTCCCTTTGGTGAGTGGAGCTTTCTCTGCTTCCTGATTGCTATGTACTGAGCAGTTTGCCTCCTCCACACCCTTCCACCATGATGTTCTGCTTTATCTCAGGCCCAGAACAAGGAAGTCAGCTGTCCATGAATTGAGACATCTGAAAACTTTGAGTGGCAAATAAAATTTTCCTCCTCTAAAATTGCTTATCAGGTCTTTTGGTCACAGTGCTAAAAAAGATGACTGAAACTGATCCTTTCTTATAATTTCCATCTTTTTGCTGATACTCACTTTGTTCATACATCATTTTCCCAATTTTGCTTTGTCTGTGTTCTCTTGTAATCCACTAAGTATCTTTAAGACAGTTTTAAAATTTTCAGAAACTTCAGAGATCTGCATTTCCTTAAGGTCAGTATCTGAAATGTGGTTTTGGCTCATTTGATTGAAGTAATGTCCTTTTTTCTTTGAATGCCTTGTGATTCTCACCCCCCCCAACACCCCACACCCAATTTGGACATTTGAAAAACAACCACCTTTCCAAGTCTACACAACTAGCTTCATGCAGGGAAGGCTTTCACCACTCAGCCTGACCAGAGACTGTAAGACCTCTCAGACTTTTTCTGGGAGATATGTCTTCTCTAGGCCTATACTTCATATTGTCTTGAATTCCTCAAACAGTCTTTCTTGTTTCTTCTCAGAAGTCCATAATCCCTCTGGCTTCTTTGTGCAAAAGTACACATTTCTGAAGCTCTAACACAGTATGGTATTTACCTGTTTTTTGCAGCTTCCAAAATATGCTTCAGCAAGACAAAAACCAATAGGCAAGACAAGACAAAAACCAGTACTGTGAGCAGCCCCCAGACAAGTCAAAACATTGACTGCAGAGTCCATTCTTTTGCTTCCATTCCAAAGGAAGAGCTGGGATATGGGAGTTTCTTCCTGGTTGCATTATACTGTAGGGGGAGGGGCATGGACATGCAAAATTCCAGAATTTTTCCTATTTCTTTTGATGGATTCTCTTTTCAACTGTGCATTGGTCTGTCCCCTACAGCATTTCAACTAGTCTCTGGAGTTCTCACAAACATGTCCTGGTCTACATATTGTAGTTAATTTGGTGTTTCCAGGGGATTATGAGGGTTTGGATCTGCCCAGATTACCATCTTGATGCATAGTCCTACCACCACAATTTTATAATCATTAGTTGTAATACATCTATTCTTGACAGATTTTATTTCATGTTACTACATTTTTCCATTCTCTATTTCTTTGGAAATATCCCACTCATTTGCTTTTGAATCACACAAGAAAATTAAGTTTTGTAAGGTATATCCAGTCTGATCATCCATCTAATTGACCACATTTAGTTCCCGGTGGCTTTTTGTGTTTTTAAGCATTAAACCCATTCTTAAATGATAATGGGTCACAACTGTGATAAAGTACATAACCAAATGTGTCAGAAGGATCCAAAGGTTAATTTCTAAAGAGATTACTCTTTGAAATTACTTTTGAGTTATAGTAGTATCTTTATAATAAATATAAGACTCACCAAAGTGGTTTATACTTTAATCCTCTTATTCTCATATCAAAGAAAAAAGTTTTTTAAAAAAGGATCACATTATTTTAAAATCAGAAAATATGAATGATATAAATACTTGCTTATGTTGGCCATAAGTATTCAATTCACTAATTCATTAATTTGGTACTATTTATACTTTTCTTACTCTATTAATACTGTTCTTAAGCTTTAAGATTGCTTTACTTTTATTAACATATTAGTAAGGTGAAACAGTATTTTAGATATAAGAATCTATGCTCAGCAAAAATTTCAAATCCCAATTAAGTCAAGAATATCTTTAAAGATGACAAAGCAAATCCTCAGGCATATGCTGTAAATATTTTATTCTTATGCCATTAAACTGATGTACAGTCATATATGATGCAGATTCCATTTTTTTAAAATTTCCAATTGTTAGCTTTAATATCTTAGGACTGTGCTTTCACATCATCTAGTACTACAAATGGAATTTCTCTGCAGAACTTAAATACTACAGACCTTCCTAATTAGCAGATATTCTAAGGTAAGTTTAGAATTGGCATAGGGGAATACATGATGTAGGTGATAAAAATTTTATACAAAGGTTCATTTGCCCTCCATCACTGTCATAAAAAAGTACCACAAACTTAATATTTAAACAACCTACTTATTATGTTAAATTTCTACAGGCTGGAAGTCTGATGTTGACCTCAGACTTCATTGGTCATGATGATCATGATGTATACAGAAACTATGTTCCTTTCTGGAGGTTGGAGATGATCCAATTCCTTGCTTATAAAGGTTGTTGGCAGAATACAATGCCTTGAAATGATAGGACTGAGATCACCATATCTTTGCTAACTTGTGAGATAAGGGCAATTTCCAGCTTCTAGAAGTCACCCATATTCCATCACTCATGGTCCTTCACTGTCAAAGACAGAAATAATGATAGGTTGACTACCTGGCTCCCACCTCTTTTTTTTTCTCTTTTTACTTTTTTTTATTCTTGTGATATAACTGTATATATGAAGGGATTTGTTATTACATATTTGTGAACACACACAATAAAACAATATAATTTAGCCAATATCACTCATTCTTCTGACTCTTCAATTTTTTTTATGTATTTCTTATGGAATCTAACTATCAATTTCTAAATATCTTTTATCCTAACTAGAAGTCATTAGTAACAATATTCAATTTAATGTCTGTAATATAAGAAGATCTTTCTCTTTAATTATTAGAATCCTCTTGAAAATAAACCTTTTATCCCTTCATGCCAAAAGACTAAGAAGGTTCCAGTACGTTCTGAATCCTAAAATTATGTGTAGGAGGAATTGTCCCATCACTGAATATTTATAATTCTAATATAAAATTATTTTACCACTAATGTCTTATCTTTAATTTTGAAAAGATAAATAAAAACATATTAAGGAAAACATAAGTATGAATTAGTATTGATAGGGTCCAAAATGAAACTTTTTGAAGTGACTATTAGTGTGGTCATTTTCCTATCAAAAATACTTTCAAAATTTTCACTTATAATATATCAAAGTCTTTCCCTTATTTAGTATTCATATCTACTGAACCATATATTTCAAAGTTAAAAAACAAAACTTTACACACTTTTCTTGAATATCATTTTGCTGAGAAGCAGATTTGAATAACAGCTTTTCACCATTCATACCAGATTCTTCATGTTTTACTTTGCTAAGGTGATGGTCTGAAATCCAGTCCACAAAGACAGAAGTTCATATACTTGCCCATTAAGTGGTACCTATATGTCAAAAATTAAATCAAACAATTATGTCATTTTATAATCTCATCAAAGTTATAGAAGAATTTACCTAATGTGCTTTTAGCATATTTTATTTTTTTTTAAAGACAGAGCTTCTCCAAAAAAGCAAAAGAAAATCCAAATCATATATGCTCAATTAGTATTAAAAATATTAATGCTGGCTAAGATAAGCAAGAAATTCATAAAAATGAAAAAAAAAGATGAAAGAACTGAACTTTAATAATAAAATGAGGAATTTTCATCAAAGTTCTTTTTTTTATTGTAAACAAATGGGATACATGTTGTTTCTCTGTTTGTACATGGACTAAAGTTGTACCATTCGTGTAAACATAAATTTACATAGGGTAATGTTGTTTGATTCATTCTGCTATTTTTCCCTTCCACCACTACTCCCAACCCTCTTTTTCCTCTATACAGTCCTTACTTCCTCCATTCTTGCCCCCCTCCATAACCCTAAATTTAACCCTACCACTAACTCCTCCCACCCCCATTATGTGTCATCATCTGATTACCAGCAAGATCATTCGTCCTTTCATTTTTTGAGATTGTCTTATCAGACTTAGCATGATATTATCCAATTTCATCCATTTGCCTGCAAATGCCACAATTTTATCATTCTTTATGGATGAGTAATATTCCATTGTATATATATACCACAGTTTCTTTATCCATTCATCAATTGAAGGACACCTAGGTTGGTTCCACAATTTGGCTATTGTGAATCGAGCAGCTATGAACATTGATGTGGCTGTATCTCTATAGTATGCTGATTTCAAGTCCTTTGGGTGTAGGCCAAGGACTAGGATAGCTGGGTCAAATGGTGGTTCCATTCCAAGTTCTCTAAGGAATCTCCACACTTCTTTCCAGAGTAGCTGCACCAATTTGCAGCCCCAACAGCAATGTATGAGTGTACCTTTCTCCCCACTTCCTTGCCAACACCTGTTGTTGCTTGTATTCTTCATAATTGCCATTCTAATTGGGGTGAGATGGAATCTTAGGGTGGTTTTGATTTGCATTTCTCTAATTACTAGAGATTTTGAACATTTTTCCATATGTTTGTTGATTGCTTGTAGATCTTCTTCCGTGAAGTGTCTGTTCATTTCCTTAGCCCATTTGTCAATTGGATTATTTGCATTCTTGGTGTAGAGGTATTTAAGTTCTTTATAGATTTTGGAGATTTGTGCTCTATCTGAAGTATGATTGGAAAAGATTTTCTCCCACTCTGTGGGCTCTTTCTTTGCATTGCTGATAGTTCCCTTTGCTGAGACAAAGATTTTTACTTTGAATCTATCCCAGTTATTGATTCCTGCTTTTATTTCTTGTGCTATGGGAGTCCTGTTGAGGAAGTATGGTCGTAAGCCGACATGCTGAAGATCTCGACCTACTATTTCTTCTATAATAATCAGGGTCTCTGGTCTGATTCTGAGGTCCTTAATACATTTTGAGTTTAGTTTCATGAACGGTGAGACGTATGTGTTTAGTTTCATTCTGTTGCATATCGGTTTCCAATTCTCTCAGCACCATTTGTTGAAGAGGCTATCTTTTCTCCATTGCATATTTTTGGCACCTTTGTCTAGTATGAGAAAATTGTATTTATTTGGGTTTGTGTCCATGTCCTCTATTCTGTACCATTGATCTACCTGTCTATTTTGGTACCAATACCATGCCGTTTTTGTTACTATTGCTTTGTAGTATAGTTGAAGATCTGGTATTGCGATACTCCCTGCTTCACTCTTTCTGCTAAGGATTGCTTTAGCTCTTCTGGGTTTCTTATTCTTCCAGATGAATTTCAAAATTGCTTGCTCTATTTCTGTAAGGTACATCATTGGGATTTTAATTGGAATTGCATTGAATCTGTATAGCACTTTTGGTAGTATGGCCAATTTGACAATATTAATTCTTCCTATCCAAGAACATGGGAGATATTTCAATCTTCTAAGGTTTTCTTTAATTTCTTTCTTTAGTGTTCTGTATTTCTCATTGTAGAGGTCTTTCACCTCTTTTGTGAAATTGATTCCCAAGTATTTTATTTTTTTTGAGCCTATTGTCAATGGGGCAGATTTCCTAATTATTCTTTCCAAAGATTCATCACTTATGTATAAAAAGCAATTAGATTTATGTGAATTGATCTTATATTGTGCTACTTTACTGAATTCACTTATGAGTTCTAAAAGATTTCTGGTGGAATTTCCTGGTTCCTCTAAGTATATAATCATATCATCAGCAAATAGTGATAGTTTGAGTTCTTCTTTTCCTATTTGTATCCCTTTAATTTCTTTGGTTTGTATAATTGCTCTGGCTAGAGTTTCAAGGATGATATTGAATAGAAGTGGGGAAAAAGAGGGCATCCCTGCCTTGTTCCAGTTTTTAGGGGGAATGCTCTCAGTTTTTCACCATTTAGAATGATATTAGCCATGGGCTTACCATAGATGGCCTTTACAATGTTAAGGAATGTTCCCACTATCCCTATTTTTTTAGTGTTTTGAGCATGAAGCGGTGCTGTATTTTATCAAATGCCTTTTCTGCATTTATTGAAATAATCATGTGATTCTTGCCTTTAAGTCTATTGATATGGTGAATTACATTTATTGATTTCCTGTTGTTGAACCAAACTTGCCTCCCTGGGATGAAACCAACTTGATCATGGTGCACTGTCTTTCTAATATGTTTTTGTATGTGATTTGCTAAAATCTTGTTGAGAATTTTTGTGTCAATGTTCATTAAAGATATTGGTCTGAAATTTTCTTTCCTCGATGTGGTCTCTGTCTGGTTTAGGTATCAGGGTAATATTGGCTTCATAGAATGAGTTTGGGAGTGTTCCCTCCTCTTCTATTTCATGGAAAACTTTGAGAAGTATTGGAATGAGCTCTTCTTTAAAAGTTTTGTAGAACTCGTCTGAGAACCCATCTGGTCCTGGACTTTTCTTTGTTGGTAGGCTTTTGATGACTTCTTCTACTTCATTACTTGAAATTGGTCTATATAAATTGTTTATGTCCTCCTCGTTCAGTTTAGGCAATTCATATGTCTCTAGAAACCTGTTGATATCTTTAAAATTTTCTATTTTGTTGGAGTATAGATTTTCAAAATAGCTTCTAATTATGTTTTGTATTTCAATCGTGTCTGTTGTGATATTTCCTTGTTCATTCCGAATTTTAGTGATTTGGGTTTTATCTTGTCTTCTCTTTGTTAGTGTGACTAAAGGTTTATCAATTTTGTTTATTTTTTCGAAGAACCAACTATTTATTTTGTCAATTTTTTGTATTGTTTCTTTTGTTTCAATTTCATTGATTTCAGCTCTGAGTTTAACTATTTCCTGTCTTCTACTACTTTTGGTGTTGATCTGTTCTTCTTTTTCTAGGGCTTTGAGCTGATAGTGTTAGGTCGTGTATTCATTGAGTTTTACTTCTTTTATTGAATGCGCTCCATGAAATAAATTTTCCTCTAAGTACTGCTTTCATAGTGTCCCAGAGATTCTGATATGATGTTTCTTTGTTCTCATTTACCTCTAAAATTCTTTTAATTTTCTTCCTAATATCTTCTGTTATCCATTCATCATATAATAGCATATTATTTAATCTCCAGGTGTTGGAGTAGTTTCTGTTTTTTACTCTTTCATTTATTTCTAACTTCAATCCATTATGATCTGATAGAATACAAGGTTGTTATTCTATATTCTTGTATTTGCTAATATTAGCTTTGTGGCATGAAATATGGTCCATTTTAGAGAAGGATCCATGTGCTGCTGAGAAGAAAGTGTATTCACTCTTGGTTGGATGGTATATTCTATAAATGTCCTTTAAGTCTAAATTATTGATCATGTTATTGAGATCTATGGTTTCTTTGTTCAATTTCTGTTTGGAAGATCTGTCCAGTGGTGAGAGAGGCATGTTAAAATCAACTAGTCTTATTCTGTTATGGTCTATTTGGTTTTTGAAATTGAGAAGATTTGTTTGACATATATGGATAAGCCACTGTTTGGGACATAGATGTTTATGATTATTATGTCTTGCTGATTTATGCTTCCCTTAAGCAGTATGAAATGTCCTTCTTTATCCCTTCTGACTAACTTTGGCTTGAAGTTCACATTAACTGAAATGAGGATGGATACCTCAGCTTTTTTGTTGAGTCCATGTGCATGGTATGTTTTTCCCCATCCTTTCGCCTTTAGTCTATGGGTATCTTTTTCTATGAGGTGAGTCTCTTGCAGGCAACATATTGTTGGATCTTTCTTTTTAATCCAATCTGCCGGTCTTTGTCTTTTGATTGATGAATTCAGGCAATTATGTTCAGGGTTATTATTGAGGTATGATTTGTATTCCCGGTCATTTGGTTCATTTATTTTGTTGTATTTATTTATTTATTTTTTGACACGACTTGGTTCCTCCTTTATTGAAAGTTATTGATTCAAGTTTGATAAGAAAGAAAAATAAAATTGGCTTTAACTCTGCAGTACAAAACATCATATATCTAAAAGATTCTAACAAATCTGAAGCTTTCCAAATGTAAAGAAATCCTCTATGCGAATTCATATTTCTTCTTTCTACAAAAGGTATTCTTTGTCTTTATACTATAAATTCTATCAACATGACATGCAGAATTATAGTCATTATTAACTGTAAGTTCTTATGATTTGTACCTGAAACACTGCTAAAATATTTTGCTTTTGCAAATAAAAATGTATTTGGAATATTCTAGAGCTATCTCTCTCTAAAAGAATCCAAAAAACAATGCTTGCTAAATGAAAGAAAAAGATGAGAGGACAAAATAAATTTTCCTCTGAAGAAATTTTCAGTCACATCATACCCTAGAAGTTTTACAAACTGGTACTTTTTCTTGTTTTACACTTTTCATTTCATGAGCAGCATGGGAATCTTCTTTCAATCTCTGTACTTTTATAAATTCATACTTCCTCTGCAATAGTACATATCCATATATTAAAGAATGGTTATATGAAAAGTAAACAAATGCAAATGTAATTATGTTGTGAGGGCAGACAATCTACCTGTAAGTTAACCAGCCAAGCTTGAACTCTTTTAGCCTGAAGTTCCATCTTCCTGTTTTCTTCATTTACTGTATTTAACTAGGGAGGAATGAGTTAGATATTTCAAATATAAAACTGAAACCATTTTCATATTAAAAGAATATCTCAATCTGCTCTACTTAACCAAGCAATGTAGCAAAACAGAGGCAACATTCATGATTAAGTAAGGCACAGCTAAAAAATACCATTTTATCCTAAGCATTAGTAGTGTCCAGGAAAATTTACTTCATTCTATGAAAAATTTGCAAGACCCCTAACATCTTAAAGGCACTTATTGTAGTAAGAAATGTTTTTCAAAAAAACTTCTATTGAACAGCAACATATATATATAAAAGTCTAAAACTCTTGAGTGTGTAGTACCATGAGTAAACAGATGGTAACATGTATCTAATCAATGGGAAGTACTGACATGTTTACAACTTTGAGTCTTTTTATTCATGAACATAACATATCCTCAATTTAGATTTTATTTTTAATTTACTATTTGTAGCTTTCACCATAGATGTCCTACACATTTTTCTTTAGATTTATTCCTGGATAGCCAATTTTTTTTATGTTACTACATATGGTCTCTTTTAATAAATAGCACTTAATACTTCATTGTTGCTGTTGGCATGTAGTAATACACTTGATTTCTGTATGGCAATCTGACATCCAGAGTCTACTAAATTTGCTTATTCATTCAGAGTTTGTCTATATACTTCTTTGGATACCTATGTTAAGTATGTAATTATATAGTCTTGTCATGTGAGAATGGCTAATTTTTTTTTCTTTCCTTTTTTCACTTTACTGGATCAACAAGGACTTCATTGAAGTGTCCAACAAAGTGCTAACAGCAATCACCTTTATTTTGTTCTCATTTCAGAAAGCAAGCTTTCAACAATAATTTATCATTAGGTATTATTTTGTTGTTGGATTTTTTTTGTAAGTATTCTGTGAGAACTTAAGAAATTCTCTTCTATTACCATTTGTTGTTGCTGAATTTCATTTAATTGAAATTATCATATGATTTTTTCTCCTATAATCAGATGTTAATTTTCAACTGTTAAACCACCCATTTTCTTGAAATAAATCCCATTTAGCTGTATTATTCCTTGTATGACTGGATTAAGCTTTGTTAATTTAAAACTTTTTTGCATGTATATTTCTAAGAGACTGGTCACATTTTTTCTTTCTTATAATGTCAAGATTTATATTCAAGGCTATGTTGCCTTTATAATTAAGGGAGATTACACCTCTTCTTGTCCTAGGTTTAAGATAAGTGGTATTTCTTCCTTAAAAGCCAAAGTTTGATTTTATAGCTTTTTAATTATTTTCCCCTCTAACCTACATCTAAAGTTTTCAGCAGTTTAAAAATAGTGTGCCTGTGTATTATATCTTTAAAATTTATCCTTGTCAGTAGTAACAGTTTCTTGAGTCTTTCACCAGTTTTGGAAAATTCTTGCTATCATATTTGGCTTTTGCCCTATTCTCTTGTTCCTCTCTTCCTGCAATTCTCATATGTTAAACTTAACTATGTCCCACATATGTCTTTTCAAATTTTCTATTCATTCTTTATGTAATGCTTCAGTTTAAGGGCTTTTTGTGAAAGTGTTCCTGTTCCCTAATTCTACCTACTGCTGTGTCTTATCTACTAAGTGTGTAATTACAGTTAAATAGTAAGTATTAAATATAGAAATGAGTGTTTAGAATTTAATTATTTCAGCTTATCAGGATTTTTTCTTTCACTTATTTTTAATCTAGTAATGTAGTAGTTACTAAAAAATTTAAAACTTTAAGAAAATTCCAGAGTTGGGCACAATGGTAGTCCCATCTTACTCAGAAGGCTAAGACAAGCAAATCATGAATTTCAGGCTAGTCTGGGAAAAAGGAACACCCTGACTCAAGGAATAAAGAAAAAAATTTCAAATTGTCAAACATGTAACTTTCTTTCCCATATAGAAGAAAAGGATATAAGAGCAGTTTAAGACTATTTTCTTTATATTTGTAAGTTTTCAAAATAAAATTAACATGAATGCAATCAAAATTTTCTCTAACCAAAATGTTCTAATATTGACTTGTTTGTTAAATAAAAATTATAATTTTTAGAAGGTCTTATTACCTAAAATATATTAAAATAAGTCTTACCTTTTTTTTAAGTTATCACACAATTCTTTCAATGCATCAAAAGAGGGTCTTAGTCTCTTGCTTTCTTTATTTCTTTTCTTAAGAATTTCAGTTAAGTGATCAGCTTCTGCATCATATTGCTAGGAAGGGAAAAAATACAATATAATAACCAGATAAGAAACCCATATCACTAATACTACTGAATATAAATTAACCAAAAGTAGAACACCCTCAATCACAAAAATGTTAATCAGTGGATTTAAGCATAGATGAATATTGTGACAAATGATTTATAAAAATTGTGAAATAAACCAAAGTAACAGCAAAACATCAAAAACATTTGTGAAAGACCCAAACATGGGGCTGGGGAGATAGCTCAGTCGGTAGAGTGCCTGCCTTGTAAGCACAAGGCCCTGGGTTCGATCCCCAGCACCCAAAAGAAAAAAAAAAGACCCAAACATATTAAGTAGCAATAAGTTTATTTTTTGATTCTGCTAAGAGAAATCCACCCAAAGTCATTGATGTATTTTCTTACTCATATCAAGGAATAACAAAACAACAAAGGATTTGTGATTATTTTCAGGAGACTAATAGGCAATAGATAGCTTTATAGATTAAAATGTAAATTTTAGCTAGAGTGTTACCATAAAGTAGCTAAATTTTTTATTTCAGTTTTACATTTCAAACAATGTTAAATATTTCTTTGAGCTCCAACTATTTCTCTCCTGAATCAGTTTCAGAAATGATAAAATCAACTTCCATCTAACTAAATTTAAATAGGATAAAATGTTTTAGATTTCAGATATAAAATACTTTATTTATTCATAAAATATCAAAACAAGCAAGTATCTACAGGAAATCAAGAAACTATACTTCCTTCTAAGTAATTATGTAAATATGATTAAAATAAAGCAGTTATCTTTACAATTAATAAGAATAATAGACAAATCTAAAGAGGGAAATCAGAATAAAATTAGCATGGAGAGGTCTGAAAATTTAAGCACTCTTTCCTTAGCCCTATGAAATAATCCAACATGAAAAAATTATTTTTATGTAATTTTATTACTATATTAAGTGATCCCTTAAATAACTGAGGATACACTCATATGTAGTCACTTTTAAAACTAGTTTAATATTTCTATTATCTAATTTTTCCACATCTAAAAGGTACTAAAGACATATGATAAGATATGGCAGGGTAAACCTACTACATTCTGATTTCCTACTGATGTACCCTAAAAACCCTAGACAAAACACAGAAAGCAGCTACCTGATGACTGTGAAAAGTAAACAAGAGTCAGGAATTAGAGAGGGGTGTAAAAATTTGGAGAAAAAATGTCAAAGGGGTGATGTTTCCTGTTTTGTTGGTTTGTTCTCTTTCTCTCAAACTTCTGCCCTGAGGGTGGAGTCCTGGATGTAAAGTGGAACTTTCTACTTCCCTAAGATCTCTGAGAAAGACAGTCAAAGAAACCAAGAAGAGGGGAACGTGTGATCTGGATCATGGGGAGAATATTGGAGAAGAAATATCAAAGCATCCTCTCACTTTGGTGTACATGGAGATGTACAAATTGGACTCATCTCTGAGTTGTCCAGACACAGGAAAAACCAAGCAGAGCAAGGCAAAACCTTGTAGAGATGAAGTAAGATTTTAAACTGTTGCTGAGTCTCAAACTATCCTCTAAGTGGCATATGAACAAGACAATTACAGAGCAAAACTGCAAAGGCTTTGAAAACCAAACTGAAATGAGAACCACAGCCTATAAATATAAGGTCAGAAAGAGCTAAGGTCTTAATGTCACTGGGCTGAATAAATGCTTTAAATAAACAATATTCTCCAGAGGATTCTAAAAGGCACAGAATCTATAAATATGTTTCAAATACAATCCAAAAGTCACTGGACATGCAAAGACCCAAGAAATGTAATGAAGTTTCAAGAAATAACATAACCAACAGATGCCAATTCTGAGATGACCCAGATGCTGGATTTTTAAGTATGTTCTATGAGGTCAATGTAAATGTGAAAGTAAATATAAAGACAAAAATTGTTATGAGAAGAAAATTTTAAAGAAGACAAGTTGGTGAACATGAGCAGCATGGTCATGAATGGAGATGAATAAAGTGAAAGCAGCAGTAGACTAGGAAGTTGATGCAGACCTGACTAGAGGGAAATTCAGATATAATAAAGAAATACAGAGGATAAAATATTTTCATTGACCTGTGTAGAATGAAGATTAGTCACGTGAACAAGGAAAGAAGATCGGCCATATGAATGTGAGATTCTGCAACTCAAAGTTTCAAATGAGATGTGTAATAAACACAGAAACTGTGAATGTTGCTTTCATTACCATGTATTTTCTCCTATCACAATATCTTCCTATGTTGAGGAAACTTGTTTAGGGAATTGGTGAGCATTTTTCTTAAACTTGGATATACCACAGAATCAGAGAGTTCTGTGGGAGAGGCTTAGTGGCAGAGCAATTGGATAGCAGGCAAAAAGTTTTCATTCAGTGACTGCAATTCAGAAGAAAATTTAAAAAAAAAGAAAAGTCATGGAAATATGAGAAAACAGTTCATTCATATGTGCAAGTATAATCTTGATTCATAACTCTTAGTTGAAATTTCTGGAAAGACTATTCTTTAGCAAATAATGAATTCTTTTTACAAGAGAGGAGTAAAATAAATTACATATGATCATACATTGCACCATTTATAGCTACATACTGACCATACCAGTGGAGAAGGCATGAAAAAAGTGAAGCATAAACCACAACACAGGATTTATGGTATTAGTTGATACACAAGGTGTATCATAGTACAGTGAACTTTCCCTTGTAGATGATCAAGTTTTCCTGTGTCACAGACTGGATTTGACCTCCTGAGTTCAAGGAAAAAACATATCCTCATTTTCCTAGGCATCTCAACCCTAGCTCTGCTCCCCTTAAATTCTTTCTGAAAATCAGTGACATAATCCAACTAACCATTGTAATGACTCCAATTTGGGAAATTTACAGTTAGAACCCTCTAAGATATAAACTCTTTTTAAACTTCTTTTCTTCATGTTTTTACAGAAATATTTTGAAACATGGATGCAATCATCAACACTCATGTTGGGACAAATCCTCCCAACACATTGTGGAAAAATATATGAGGAATTTGCCATCATATGAAAAGTTTCACTATACTTTTCCAGAGAACTTGTCAGTCAAGAGTTACCTGATTTGAGGGCCTGTGATTCCTTCTTCTATCTTAATCTCTTTGGAAGGGAATCTCTGATTTTGATCATAGGCTTGATGTGCTTGGAAGCAAGATAATATACAAACATTTTACATTTCATTAAGTATGCAGTAACATTAACATAAAGGATGAATTACATTGCAGAAAGAATGTGAATCTTGAGGTATTGAAAAGAAATTGAGATATATACTCAACAAAACCTGAATAAAAAAAAACTACCCTCCTGTTCCTACTGAATGAATATAGACCCTGGTGTTGGGAGTGAGCAGTGTTGAAGACTACTCTATCTTGGGTTTCTTTTTTCTACTGGGGCATTTGATGTTCAGTAAAGCCAGATGACTCAAATGCACTAAATGAAAATCTGAAATAGAGGTTTAGAAAAAATAGCAGTTAAGATTCTGATGGTAGTATCAGTTTTGCAATGACCATTAATATTAAGACACTGTTTAATATATATATATATATAATATATATATATATGTCAAGATGTAGAATGCTGCAAAGCACAGTGATCTATATTCAGAGGAGGAAAGAAGGTAATTGAGAAGTTCAATGTCTAAGCTGAATAAAAAATGTGGCAGCACACATCTTGAGCAAATACTATCAGAATCATTTAATCCATTTTATTATAACTATCCTGTCCCTCATTTGCCTTATATAACTAATAAATCCAAAGTTGTGATGAGATCACAGGGTATGTACAATTGTTTGCTCATCAAAGTTTTCTGAGCTAATTAGTTGAGAAATATGTTTACAGAATAACAGCCAATACTTGTATGGGTGTTTTTTCATACTCCTGGGAATCTGGTGCATCTTCATTTCCTATACACTATGCTTTAATCAATATCACATTTCTTTTTTTCACTCTTGTTTGAAGACAGTGGTCCAACATTTATGAAAAAAAAAAGAATGATAAAGCATAAGGGGATCAAGCAAGGATACCCAAAAGAAAATATTCTGAAAGATTGCAGAATTATCAGATATCAATAGATATCTTTTGTTTTAAAGAAATTGGTAAATACACTAAGAGTATCAGTGCTGAATTCCTGCTGTGATGGGTCTCCCTGATGTGTCTGATTGTTCTCCACCTGGAGGACTGGGAGCAGGCGATCAGTCGGCCCTACCTATCCTGATCTGACCTTGTTGGGGAGTGTCCCCCTCCCTTGCTGCTGGTTGAGAAGGGCAAGGGGGCTTAAGACCCTGACATCTGGCGCCCAATGTCGGGCCCCTCAAGGCTGAACTGCAGCCAAAGCGAAGAGGCAGTTTTGAAACTGAAAGTACCGGCAGATTGGGCCAAGCGAATTCTGAGGTAAGGCATCCCTGAAAAGATGGGGCAAACACATACCACACATGGTGACCCTGCGCTCTCAGCTCTTAGACTCATGTTGAAGAGTAGGGGCCTTGAGTGGTCTGATACACAGGCAGAAAGAGCCTGGGACACCTTTACTTGGGTGGTCCTTTGGCTTCCTGCTGCTAATCTTTTTGACTCGTCCACATGGGATTGTGTAGAACAACTTGTTAGGAAGAGGGAAATCAGTTTAGGGGAGGGTCCCCTATTAGGGGTTGGCCCTAAGTTATCCACCCTTAAGGCCTGCTTCTCTCCAGGACCTCCCAAAAGGGGCTCCAAGTTTCTCCCCAAAGAGCCGCCACCTAAAGAACTGCCAGCTCCTCCCATTGCATCTCCTTCCAGAAACTTTCCACATAGTAAATAACATTGGGAGACCTTTAATGAGGAGCCCAATCCATTTCCATCTGCTCCTCCCAAGGTTGAGGAACCACAAGGGCAGCCAGCCTCTACACATAGGGAGGACTCACTACCACCCCGGGAAGCTCATTGCTGCCATCTTGTATTCCGGGACCACATCAGACTCCAAAGAAAGCTCTCGCCCTCCTCCTTCTGGATGGCAGGAAATCTTCCCAGTGGCCATTTTATGATACTGGGCAAGAACTCCCTGACTCTAACCTCCCCCCTCCCTTTATGACCCTCCCAATAAATGTTAAAATGTTAGTTTTGGAAGGAATGACTACCGATCACAAATTGGCCTGTGCAGGGATGAAAGATCACTCCATGGAAAGGTGGATTTTGGCTACCAAAGATATTGGCACACAGCTTCCGCAAGTGAGCGGGCAGATGGAAAGGGATTCCTTATCTTCAAGTCTCTTTCTTGTGCTTCTCTGCTCTTCCTGCAAACTTGAACACCTCCTTCTTCTCCCCCTGTTAATCCCTCCTCCTCCTCCAACTTTGAATCAGCTGTTTCTGCTTCCATTCCCCCACCCAGCTCACCTAGTCCTCCTGCCATGAGGTCCCACATATGCAGGTATGGAGGGAGTAACCAGTCCAACCATCAGTGGCATGTATGATAAAGTAGCCCCAGTCCCCACAAGTATTGGGAGATAATTGTTTCACAATTTTCTGCGTCCAAACCTGAATTGATAACTAATCAGTAATAAGGATTAAAATGCCCTAGGTATCAAGTTTCTGCTAGAACATTTTGGCCCCTCTCAGATCCAAATCTCAGTCAAGGCTTACATTGAAATGTAAATAGAGAAAGCTTGAAGGCTCAGTAGGAGACTGGTCTAAAACCCAAGAAAAAAAAGAAAAAGAAAAAAAGAGCAAAAAGTCTTACCTGAACTCCAGCAAAAGTAAATTTTATGGTGCTTTACTAAAGTAATTAACGGCCGTATCATTTTTTCATGACTCTTGTTTTTTTTTGAATTCTACACTTTTTTTTGAGCTCATGACTTTTTTGATCAGTTCTATTTTTTATTCAACTAGAGTTTTTGAACATCTGTTACATTGCAATGGAGATTCATCTATAAAGTTTCAAGGCCTTTGATTTTATGTTATGTGTATGTCGTGCTGTCTGATGTCATGTTTTGTCTGTATCAAAACTGTTCCTAATATTAAAATTTAAAAATGGATCCAAATACTTTTAATTCACGTGATTTAAAAAGGTTCAATTTAAATTGGGTAACCTAATAGAAGTAAAATGTCTTGAAAATGACTTGCAAGTCTCTAGGTGGTCAAACTAATATAATGTTGATGTTTATAAAATATTTAACATCAATTTTTCTAGGACTTTCCTTCAACAAGAAAAAGATGGAAAATACTGTTCAGGACACTTGTCTGATATCTTGATTTTTACAAAATAAGTGAATTAGTATTGACATGCATGGGATTACTCAAATGTGTTTGTAGAGAAAATTGTTTTGTGTCATCACTAAACTAAAAAACAAGGTTACTAAGAGTTATGTTCTAACAGGTATAATTCTATATACAAAGGGTTCTAAAGGTTTCAACTGTGTTTCAATTAGAGTACTATAAATAACAAAATATTTAATCTTGTTAAAATAGAGTAATTTATCTAAATTCAGAAATTTCATAAGAGTTGTTTCAGAAGGTGAACAAAAAGGGGTCAACAGGAAAGAGCAAATAAAAGGTTCTAAATATGGAAATATATTTAGTGAAAAGCAAAATGTTTCTGGGTAAGAAAGTGCTTGTGTGATGAAATAAATGAGGGTCTAAGTAAGTGCTAAGAAAGTCTATGTAAGTAAAGGGCAAATTTCAACAATTTTGCATGTAACTATTGGTTGTATGTATGTGAAACAGTTAAAGCTATTTAAGGTTTTTCCTAAGGTGAAATATTAATGTTCTAATATAAACCAAAGTTTAATCTATATGGTAAAATGACATGGTAAAATAACAAGGATTTCTTAGAAACACTAATTTACTCTTAACTTTGCATCTATTAAGTCTATTAAGTCTATTGTTCTTTAGAACAATTAGTCTTAAAAATTGGGGTATACAGTTATGGTTAAGCAACTGTTAGAGTATTGTACTATGTTACAGAGTCTACATTTTTCTTTAAAAACTAAATTTGGTAAGATAAAAGTGTCAAGGTAATTGTGAAATGGTCACTAGTTGTATATTAAATGTGTTCATATTTTCCAGGTATACAAGTTTTTAAAGCAGGGAATTTATCAAGCTCTATTCTCCAGATCAAACTTGTCTGTAATGGTAATCTTAAACTTATAAAGAGTAAATTTTTGGGGGGATTTATTTCTATCATTTAATGTTCTATTATAGGACCTGTCATCAATAGGGTATATGTAAAATTTGTTAAATGTATTTCTGAAGGTTATTGAGAGCCTGATTTGTTTAAAGGTTAAACATAAAAACATTTTGTCACTTTGCCACACAAAAGAAAAGTTAAAAGCTCTCTCAGCATTTCTTTAATTTATGTTTAGATATGATGTTAAATTGTGTTAACTAATGTTCATGTAGACTCAGGAGTCAATATATGTAAACTGCTTAAAATGACATTTTAAAAGAGTGTAATGCGTGGTAGCAAAAATGGGACAACAGTGATTAAGATTAGGGTCTCTGACCTCATAACTTTGGACAGTGGACTTCCTTGAGAGCTACACAGAGCTCCTAACATTGCACTTTGCAACTCTACCATCTTAGATCTCCAGGTTCAACTTGATTCCTTGGCTGCTGTCGTCCTGCAAAATCATCCTGGTTTGAATCTGCTAAAGGCGAAGGAAAGAGGGCTTTGCCTGTTCCTTGGTGAAGAGTGCTGTTTCTATGCCAACTGCTCTGGCTTGTACAAGATAAAATCAAAAACCTACAAGAAGATCTGGAACACTGTAGGAGCAAGCTCCACTCAAATTTCCTCTGGACTGGGCTATAGGGGTGACTCCCCTACCTCCTCCTGTTTAGGGGACCGCTAATCAACATTATCCTTGTGTTCACCTTTGGGCTTTGCATAATCAATAAACTTATCCATTTACTGAAAAGCCAAGCTAAATCTATGCAAAAAAAAAAAAAAGAGTATCAGTGCTGGTGTTTGAGGAATAAACTCCATAGTGAATTCTGGTTACAAAGTAAGTATGCTGTGGCATATCTAGAAAACTTTTAATGTGTTTGCATGAACATCCCAGAGATTACATTTGCTTTCTAGAAATCAGAATTTTTCTCAGTAATACTGTACATTCCTGGCATGCCAGGGACCTGGTTTCCCAAAAAAGAATCAGTAAAAGTGATAGAAAACTATAAATGATAAGTATAAGGATGGTAGAAATGTAAATATTAACCTTCTTTAAAACAAAAAATGCAAGGTGACACATCTGAATGGCACGTGGATGCCTCACACACTGTAATGCCTACCAGATATGAAGGGGAGAAACTGTTAGCTGTAGGATGCCCCGATTCTTCCAGTCTCCACAGGTTCCAATTACCTCTGCACCATATTTTGATTTGAAAGCAGAAAAACTGAAAAGAGCTCTAAAGCATTCTCTCTGTTTCATAATGTTTCCTAGTTAACTCTTCAGTCCCTCTCTCATTTGCCCATCCATTTAGGTTTTCCAAAGGAACTTCTAATAGAGTTGGGAGCTTGTTTCTTTCCAATTTACATTCCTTACATGGATTTTTGACAATCCTTCATGATTTCCAAAATAAAAACAATATATATCTTAATAAAAACAACTTCTTCATCTTAGTCTTTTGTGTCCCTACCACTTCTCAGGAAACATTCTCAGAATGAAAGAGAGATTTATACTTCCCATTGAACTGCTTGTGTCCTGAGCTGTAGGAATCTACAGCAGTTTTTGTAGATTTCTCAAAAGAACATCCATTCCCTTGCTCCTAATTATTTCTTCTGCAGACTAGGATCATTGGAATCATCTTAGAATGTAGTGAACATGTAGAAGCAAAGACCTGCTGAGTCATAATGAGTTTTTGAACATGATCCACGAGAGATGATTCTATACACTTTCAGAGTTCCAGCAAAAACTTTGTCACCTTCCAAATCCTGTAGATTAATTTGAATGTATCTCTGGATTCTTCCCTAGGACCCTCCCTCAATTTAAAATGTAGAAAGTTCTATAATCTTTCCCAAGTTAATTTCAGATACCTGTGCATTTAGGGAATGATACATAATTGTTCATACTTCTAATTTTCCATTTGGTGTTTTTGATATATATTTACATAAGGAGTAGCAATATGTTGCAGGTCATTAATTTTTATACTTTTGTACTCATTTATGGTAAGTTAACTTATCTTTGAGGGATCAGGTTTTTACTCCTCAATTAATTTCAAACTGTGAATAAGTCACCAAGTATGGGAAACATTTACTCTCCTCTTCATTCATCTTTAGAAGCTGAAACTCACAAATGCATCCCACATTTTGAAAACCTGCTGTGTTCCCTACTCATATGTTGCTTGAGTCTTCCCTCTTTCCTGAATACTACTGAATTCTTTCATTGATGATTTGGCATACTTACTGCATTTCTCAGTCTTCTTTCCCTTGTGTTCTCTCCTTTTCCTTATTTCAAATTTACCAGTTATGAAAGCATGTCTTAAATCTAACTCAAAATTCACTTCCTTTAGTAATATACTTAATTAATCCTGTGTCTGAAATTTAATATGATATGCTACTCCTTATCTTTCTTTATTTGCCAGCTATTTAACAGGCACATTCCTTGAACAATTACAATATACTACTGCTCATATTTTTGGCAATATTCTTTCCAATATATTTTGGATCCTATGTGGTTCTTACCTTGTGCATGTCCTTTTATTCTCTTCTTTCTGCTGGGATGTAACTCACCAGATAAAAAAGAAACACACCCCTCTGCATGTTGCTCAGAATCAATCTGGGAAAAAAACAATGATAAGTAGTTGCATATAGATCTCATCCCCACACTTTAGACATCTCATTTTTTATAGTTGTGAAGTCTTTCGAATTAGAAATTAGACCATTATTTTTTTGCAATAATACTTTCCACAGGAGACACTGTCCTATGCCATCCAGATGAAGCTGTATTTTCTCTCTTCTCTTCATTTTTTGGTGTTCCTGAGATAACTTGAAATATATATTTTATTTATAGATGATAAATATTTTGCTTTAAGCTGTGATTGATATTGAAGTTTATTTTCTCCCCATGAAGACATAGAGGTGAAAGAAAGTAGCACACAAAATATGCACTTTTTCAGAAGTGATATTGAGATATAAATAAATCCTGCCAAGGATACATCCTCATAATAAACCTGCACATTAAAAGAATCCAAGTGTAACAGTGGAAAAGAAATCCATTTAAATGCATGCAGATCCTCCACCTACGTATACATGTAAGAGACAAACAAAATGAGAACAGGAGACAAAAAGACAACTCCAAAAGTTCACTATATTCCAATAATTGTATCCAAGATCTTTAGAAAACATCATGTTCAAGAGGTAAGGTAAATATGTTTAATTATTTTATTGCATTCTTGCAGGGAAAGGATATAGAGAGGGAGATACAGTTTGAAAATTAGCAGAAAAGTATGCATTGTGAATGTGAGTATAATGCTGTTAAGAGGCAGGTTTGTATCTCATTTAAGCCTGTTTTCTTCCATGATCAAGACAGTGGAAATCATGGAGAATAATATCTTTAACCTTGGCACTGATGACAGGCAATGTGAAAGACAATGACGAGCCTCTGGGAATGAAGTTGTTTTTACATGAATGGGTTCAGTGGTCATTGGATTTGTGTCTGTTCCTAGTTTCAATTGCTTATTCCTAAGTCTCCTATTTATCAATCACAATTTAAGGGTATCACAAAAATGAAAACAAACATTAATCAAAAATATCAGTGCAAATACTTGCATAAAGTTTATCTTAATCCAGCTTGATTTCTAAAATTATTTTCATGTTAATGATGAGTTAAATATTTTATACTTATATATTAAATTACAAGGTTTGGATGTCCAAAGAATATCCTATGAGGCCATTTCTTTTGGCCAAATTCACCTTCTGGATGCAAAAAGGGAAGTAATCAGGAATTTAAATTGATACATATGCATACCCATTGCTGGCTAAATCCATCAAGCCTCAAAGTCATCAAGCCTATCCTGCTCTTCCTCTGATGACATGTCTAAATGTGACTCTTTAGAAAAATGCAGATTTAATTAAACTACCTAGAAAATTAACTTGAATGACAACTTATCGTAGTAAAAAGGAAAAGTAACTATAATCATAAGATTTTATTTTCCCAATGATAGTTTTAAATTAAGCATAATTTTAGGTGAGCATATCTATAATTTGAAATACTTTATTGCAGTTAGTGTGTGGGGCTGTGTATTTTATGAAGGGACATGTGTATCCTTGTCAAGTACTATAGCAATTTCCTTAAACCCCATGTCTTCATCCCTAGAGACAGTGTTTTTAAATTCCCATGTTTGCTCACAAGCTGACAGGGGCCTGCCTCTGCCCCTTAAGTACCTGCAATTAAAGGTGTGCCCCTCTGAACCCATTACATATAGACATCATTGAGGTGTAATTTTACTGATTCCATACTTCAATGCACCACTAGTGGAGATAGTAGATGTCACCATGTACAAGGCCTATAATAACTCACAGGTTGATCCACTCAAGGGGAATCACTATCCCATGAAATTTCAATGATTATTGCTGTTATTTTTGACATGAACTTCTTGTTCTTTCCCTTGGGTTACCTCAGATAATTACAGCTTCCATACTGGATAATAATCAACATGTGACCTGTAAAGCATTACTTTTCCTGTCCAGTCCATCAGTTCCTGGACTTGGGGGTACCACATTTACATCATGTTACTCTCAAGAGTTTTACTTATTTCCCTTCATATTTGAGTTTGTGGTAAGAGCTAAAGGAGATAAAAGATGCAGGGAGGGAAAAAGTCTTTTCTAGATGGAGATGAATGGAGACTTCAAAATTGAGGTTATCATTTAGGGACAGGAAATACTGAGAGCATGAAAGGCTGTACATAGAAAAGGTTTTAAATGGAAGGTGTTTCTCTAATAATATAGGGATTGGGAAAGAGAACTTCCAGAGGATGTAGCAAGCTGAGAGAGAACAAGAGACAGAGTGATGCAAAATTTGTGTTATAAAAGATTTACAGCAAATGTAAGATGCTTGGACATCCAAGTTTTAAAGGGAGTTGATGGTCATTATGTGCAGTATATGCATGAACAGCAGGACCAATGTCAATGCTACATGAGCATGTGAACAGAGAGGTATTGGCATGAATGGAGATGAACAGTGAGAAGGCAGCAGGGCAGTAGGAAGTTGATGTAGGCCTGATTGGGGGGAATGTTTCCAGAAATAGAGGACAGAAAAAATTTAGTGACTTGTGTAGAATCAAGGTTAAAAGAAGAAAGAAAGAAAGAAGCTGAGTCAAAGAAAAATGAGATTCTGCCCAAGTGTAACTGAAGGTTTCAAATATATTGTATAATAAAATGCAGCAAATATGAATGTTGCTTTGATTTACCATACAGTTTCTCCTATGGCAATATATTTCTATGAAGAGAGAGATCTTTTAAGACCTTGTTGGACATTGTTCTGAAACTTGGACATACAAAACCACAACACAATCAGAGAAGTCTGTGGGAAAGGCTCTGTGGGAGAGGCTCTGTGGGAGAGCAACTGCTTAGAATGCAAAAGGATCTAAGCCAGTGCCCACCACTGAGAAGTACATAAGCAAACAAAAAATGTCATAGAAATATGAGCAAATAATTCATTGCTATGTGCAAGTACGCAAGTATATCCTTGGTTTATAACACTTACTCAAAATTTCTAGAGAAGCTAAGCTCCTGTACATAATGGATTCATTTCACATGAAATCAGTAAAATAAATGATACATGTGTTGTGTACAGCCACAAGACTCATAAGTACTAAACAAAATCAGGAACATACGTTCTGTAAAATTCACAGTGAAGTATCCAATGTTAAAATCATTTTGAAATGACCATTAAAACAAAGACAATGGTATATATTCAATGTCAAAATGCAGAATGCTGGAGAGAAGAGTGATATGTGCACAGAGGAGGAAAGAAGAAACCTGAAGATTTCATTGACAAAGCTGAAGTAATCTTGTGTTAAACCTAACAAAATTATTTAATTTATTTAATTATAAATATGTATCATGTTCCTCATTTGTCTTACAATTAGTAACTCTACAGTGCTGATGAGTTTCCAGGGAATGTATGCGTCATTCATCACCAGAGAGAGTTTCTGAACTAATTATCTCAGATATGCTTTAGAATAACAGGTAATATATATATGGTTGTTTTTTTTCATACCCATATGGGATATTGGTGAGATTTCTTTTCCCTTTTCCTCTTGTTTACCCAACATCACAATTTTTTCCACTCTTGTGTGAAGATAGAGGTTACATATCTAAGTAAAACATGAGAAAGCCTAAAGAATTTAGATATGGCAATCCAAAGAAAAAGTGATCTGAAAGTTCACAAAATTATGAAATACCAATTTTAGGTATTGTGTTCCAAAGTCTTTGGAATATACACTAAGAAAAACAGTCTTGGTGTTTCAGGATTAAATTTGTAAAGAATTATGGCTAAAAAATGAGGTTGGTGTGAGATTCCTAGACAAGTTTTCAAGTATTTTCTAAAAGGGTTGGCTGATCAGAAAATTCTGTATCTAGAGATCATAGTTTAGTACACTAATAGACTGTACTCAGGAACATGGCTTCATTTTAAAGAACCAATAGAACAGTAGTAATAATAATACTATTAAAATGAAAATTTTAGCTGTCTTTAAAACAACTAATTCTTCAAAAAGACTATGCTGCTCATTTGAATCATTCATATGCATGTCACACACATTGTAGGGAATCATTCATATTCATATCACACATATTGTAGGGACTTATAGGTATAGAGGAGAGATTGGTAGATAATGGACTGTCATGATTCTTCCAGTCCCTACTGGTTTCAATTATTTCTGGGTTAGGAATCATCTTGCCTTTGGTTTGAAGGCAGGTACACAGAAAGAAGCTGAATTGTGTTCTCAGTTTCCTCATTTTTCACCTCCAAAATTACCTAGCTAACTTCTTTTATTTCTTCCTCATTTTCCCTTCCCTTTAACTTTTTGAAAAAAAAAAGTAATTCTTTATCTTTTGCTTTTTTCAAACTGAGAGACATGCTCAGAATTATAGCATTATTTATGCTGGCATGTCATCTGCTTGTACCCTGATGTGTGGGATACACTAGTGCTCCTTCAATGTTGCAAAGGGAAACTCTTTCTTTTGCTATGAAAAAAAAAATGATGTCTGCACACCAGGATCATTGGAATCACCTTAGAATATAAAAAAAAAGTAGAAAGAAAGACCTGTTGAATCAGAATAAGATTCTGAACATGGCCCCAACAGATGATGCCTTACAGTTTGAGAGTTCCAAGTGTGAACTTTTTGGGCCTCCACTACCTCTACCTTAACTTGAATGTAGCTTTGGGTTTCTCCCCAGGATATCCCTCTCAAATGAAAAATTAGAAGGAGCGGTAATCTTTCCAAAGAGAAGTTTAGATATCTGCAGATTTTTGGGCCACTCCATAATCATTCATATTTCTTTCTACTTTCCTAATTTATGTTTCTGTTCCACAAATTTTTCATAGGTAAAAGCAACATGTTTTGTGTCATTAGAATGTACACATGGATAATCTTTTGTGGTAAACAAATGTAGCAATGTGGGATCACTTCTTCACTCCTCAATTTCTTTCCATCTGTGACTAAGTCAGTAAGGTAGGGAAATTTTCACTCTCTCCCTCATTCAACTTTGGACCTGGAAACTCAAATGCTTCCAGTTTTAAAAACATTGCTCTTTTCCCTGCTTATCTGTGACTTCAATGTCCTTCCTTCTGCTGAGTAAAACTATTCCTTCTTCCTTCAACTCCCTGTCATCAATGCCTTTCTCAGTGTTCATTCCATCTTCTCTTTTATTTCAACTTTCTTTTGATTGAAGCATGTATCACAATTCAACCCATAATTCAGTTTCTCTAGTAACATCCCCAACTTAATGTGTGGCAGAAATCTAATAAGATATGACTCATATTTCTTTGTCCTTACTAGCTATTTAATAGGTACATTCTTTGAACAATTAGAATACACTAGAGCTCATGCTTTAAAGCAATAGTCTCACCAATATATTTTGCATCATTTCTGGTTCTTACCTTTTATATGTCCATTTATTCTCTTCTTTGCTCCTGGATAGGATATACCAGAATAACACAAAGCACATAGCTCCGGATGTTGTACACAGATACTCTGGTAAAAGTAATGTCAATAATGAGTTGCATCAAGACTTCATCATCACTCTTTATTCATAACCATATATGTATCATGGTGAAATCACTGAAATTGGAAATTAGAAGAATGCACATTCAGCAAGAAAATTTTCCCTGAGTCACACTGTCCTAGTCACTTCAGAATGATATGAGCTCTTATATTCTTCTGGCTGCTGATGGAGTAAAATCAGGATGAGGGACCTAAGAAATGTGTTCCCTCTCAACAAATACACTGATGTGCATATATATCCAAAACAAGTATCATCAATTTTTAGTCAGTAAACTTTGTATTGCCCCACAGTTCTACAAACACTAGAGCAATTTTAAACACTAAAAGGTCAAATTTCTTGTCATAAACTATAATTCTGGATTTGAGAAGAAAGTTTCAATTCTATCACCTTGTGTAGGAATGATAAAGTGCTGCACTTGTTTCATTTGAGTCATCATAGTATATCAAAATTTAACTTCTTCAGCAAAGTATTTACTGAGTCAAAATCTCATTTAAAAAAGGGAAAATAAACTAAGGAAACATGTCTGTGTTTAATTAAACATAACATCACATCACACACACTCCAACTGATGAAAAATTATGACAGTGAGGGAGTAGAGCTGGGTGAGAATTCAAGTGACAGAGATTCCAGAAGTTCTGGGGAGGATCAGGTGGAATGATATTTTCAGGCAGTTCCCAGAAGTCAAAGATTCTGAAATCAATTCATGTCTGTCATGCTCCAAGACAGTGTGGGAAAATTCTTCAAAACTTAGAATCATACACACTACAAGGTCACTGATTACAGGATTCTGTAAGTGGCGTCTGCTTTACAGACTAGTGCTCAGTCTCCAAGGTCCAGAGGGCTTATCAGGCAATTCTTCATTAGACAGACCCACATGTCTGAGTAGAAAAAACAGTACTGAGATTGCATTTCCTCTGCAACTTTCAGTGTTCCCTCAACATTCTCTGGGTCATGTGGGGGAGCAAGGAGCTAAGTTTGTGTGCTCCACCACCAGGTTAGGCCTGTTTGAGCTAGAGCAGATAAGGAAATTGCTGGATCATGTTTGCTTCCCCAAGTCCCATAAAAGTTGTATATTTCCAAACTTAGAAATCCTAGATGGAAGTTTCTCCATTTGTTTCTCATTAATATAAGAACATTCTGAAGATTTGTTGTTGTTCTTGTCATGTTTTTGTTCTGATATTTGTATGAGGTTTCCACATTGTTTTTTCATGTTCTATCTAAATTTTTAAGATAGTTTAATTCACACCTTTTTTTTTTTTTGGTCCCTGGATTTCTTCTTATTTTCATTTTAAATTCTTTCTTATTCTCATTTTTATCAAATTTTATCTTCATCTCCTCTTCAGTCTCTGCTTGTCTTCACCCCTTTTTTGAAAATTGATCCTGATAACTTTATTAACTCTAAGGTCTTTTTTTTCCAAGTCAGGTGTATACTGTTTTTTCTATTCCTTCTTTTCATTTTGTTGTTTTGAAGTGATCATTTAAAACATACATTTTATTTTAGGTAATAAATATTTTCTTTAAAGGCGTGATTGTTGTTGGGGTTATTCTATGTCTTTAAAGACATGCTGGTGGGAGAAACTTGAATATAGAGCATGATCATGTGTGGACTTGATGCTGGGATATAACCTGTGCTTCTGACATATCCCAAAGACAAATCTGCACACTAAAAGTACACACAAATGACAGTGGAAGAGAAATCCATTTGAATGCATGCAAAAGCTCAGTTTACTAACAAAGACAACAGGAGAAAAGGAGTGATTAAGATACCACCAAAATTTCACAAGTTCCCAATAACTTCATCCAAGATCTTCTTTCTAGCATCCACTAAAGAGGTAGGATAAACATGTTTAGTAATTTATTGATTTCTGGCATGGAAAAAAGGAAGTATAAAGTTGTTTCTGATTCCATTAGTAGGCACTTGTGTGTCTGATTTAAGTCTATTGTCAAGGGAGAGTGAAATCTTGAACACAGGCATGGGTAAATGGTAATTCAAAAATGAAATTTTGAGCTTTTGGGATTGATGGTCTTTTAACATTGAATGTGTTCATTGGCCACTTCAGTTATGTATTTTCCTACTTTCAACTGTTTCTTCCTAAGTCTCAAATTTATTTCTTATCATATAAGAAGGTCACATAGAAGAAAACAAACAATATTCAAATGACTTCCTCAATTGCTAGGATACGGTTTGCCATTAATCTTCCATTATTTCTATATGATTTTCATGCTGATGTCTAGTTAATTTTTTTCTTTAGATTTAAGTGTTAAATTATAATGTTTGATTCTTGAAACAGTATTCCATGAGGTCATTTCATTTGACATAATTTACCTTCTGGAAGCAAGGAAAAGAGAAAGAGACCAGGAATTTAAATTGACACATTTATATACCTGCTGCTGGGTATTTTCTGTGCCATCATCCTCTCCTGCTCTTCTACTGGTGACATGTGCAAATGTGACTCTGCTAATAAATGCATAGGTTTACATTAATTACTTTAAATTGTTAGAGTAAAAAATCTAGCCAAATAAAAAGGAATATTTATAATAATCATATTTCTTTTTCACAATTATAATTTTAATTCAGCTTAATTTTTGGTGAATGCTTATGCTGTTGGAAACATTGTATTATAGTGTCAGCCTGGTGATCATTTCCAGGGACATGTATATACTGCAAATTTTAGACCTTTTTTAAATTTGAAGATAGGGGTTTGTAAATTCCCTGGCTGACTGGAAACCTGACATCAGCTTGCTTTATCCTCCCATGAATTTGCAAACACAGTTATGACTCCCTGCATCTATGGCATATTGGTTTATTTAGGGAGTAATTAGGCTACTCCAATACTGCAGAGACACTAGAGGTCACCACGTTCAATACATATAATGACTGAAAGGTTCACCCACTCAAGGAAAAGGGATATTTTACAGAAAAAAACATTAAAATTTCAATGAAAAGAAGAAACTTTACACTGTTCACTGAATTTGTCCTAAGAGTAATTTGTCTTTCAAGGACCAATGTCTGCAAAAAAAAAAAAAAAAAACACTGATCACATTCCTTTTCCTGTCCTTGCCCCTTCCAGTCTGCCTCTGTGGAGTGCTTTGCAGGAAAACCATCCCAAGATAAAACCAATCACTTTCTAAAAAAGTTATAATTTCATATTTAAAACAATACTGCCAGAAGCTTTAATTGCATGTCAAAACCTGCCATCCTGGTGGGTATCATGAGAGAAAGATTTTCCTCATCTTTGTAAGCAAGAAAAGGTTTCTGGCTGAAATCTGACCAGAGAAATTTATCAGTGATCCATGGTGGCCTTGGGAAGGAGGACAGGCAAGAAAACCTTGGACATATTATATTCTCAGGCCATTATTATATAAGACTGTTGGGTTAATTCAAACCTGAATCCAAAGCCTTTATAACCATAATCTATTCATTTTTTACCCACTTTGCCTTCTCTTGGACACTCCCTATCAAAAATACTAGCCAGGGGCTGGGGATATATTTCAGTTCATAGAGTGCTTGCTTGCAAGCACAAGGCCCTGGGTTCAAAACCCCAGCACCACAAAAAAAAAAAAATACTAACCAACAGGTATTTGTCTAAAATGAAAGGCCCAGAGGCCTATGATCTCAGGGACTGTGGAGGCTGCTGCAGCAGGTTCTCCAGTTCAAAGCCAGCCTCCCTAAATTAGGGAGGGCCTAAGCAACTGTAAATATAAACATACAAAGGAAAGAGGTGATGGCTCAGGGGATATGTGGCCTTGGTTACAATACATGCTAGCAAAAAAAAAGAAAAAAAAAATAAAAGCCTCACCCATTTTTCAAATTTCCTGTGGCCCTGTTTACTGCATATCATCTCAGGAATCATTGCACTGGATTAGCTTCCAGAAACCATAAAAACATTACAATTTTAAAACACCAAGTGGAAACTCACTAAAAAATCAATTAAAGAATTTTCTGAACATGAAGAGCAAAAATACTCAGAAAACACAGAGTACAAGATATCTTTTCCTGAGTAGAAAGCAAACTTTTTTTTAAGAGCTCAAACACCTAACTTTACCTCTTTTTTTTCATTGTAATTTATTTTATTTTTAATTGAAAAATTATATTTGTACATAATTTCACAGTATAATGTGATGTTATAATATGTATACATTGTGGAATGATTAAATCAAGCTACATACACATACTTCACATACTTATTTCTCTCTGGTAAGAATTTTATATATATATATATATATACATATATATATATTATTGTAAACAAATGGGATACATGTTGTTTCTCTATTTATACATGGAGTCAAGGCATTTGTGTAATCATAAATTTACATAGGTCAATGTTGTTTGATTCATTCTGTTATTTTTCCCTTCCCCCCACCCCTCCTATCCCTCTTTTCCCTCTATACAGTCCTTCCTTCCTCCATTCTTACCACCCTCCTTATCCCTAACCCTAAACCTAACTCTAACCCTAATGCTAACACTTCACACCCCCATAATATGTCCTCATCTGCTTATCAGCAAGATCATTCATCCTTTAGTTTGAGATTGACTTATCTCACTTAGCATGATATTCTCCAATTCCATCCATTTGTCTGCAAATGCCATAATTTTATCATTCTTCATGGCGGAGTAATAGTCCATTGTATATATATGCCACAGTTTCTTTATATATTAATCAACTGAAGGGCATCTAGGTTGGTTCCATAGTCTGGCTATTGTGAATTGAGCAACAATGAACATTGATGTGGTTGTATCTCTGTAGTATGCTGATTTTAAGTCCTTTTGGTATAGGCCAAGGAGTGTGATAGCTGGGTCAAATGGTGGTTCCATTCCAAGTTTCTGAGGAATCTCCATACTGCTTTCCACAGTGGCTGCACTAATTTGCAACCCCACCAGCAATGTATGAGTATACCTTTTTCCCCACATCTTCGTCAACGCCTATTGTTGCTTGTGTTCTTGATAATCACCATTCTAATTGGGGTGAGATAAAATCTTAGGGTAGTTTTGATTTGCATTTCTCTTATTACTAGAGATGTTGAATATTTTTTCATATATCTGTTGATTGCTTGTATATCTTCTTCTGTGAAGTGTCTGTTTATTTTCTTAGTCCATTTGTCGATTGGATTATTTGTATTCTTGGTGTAGAGTTTTTTGAGTTCTTTATAGATTCTGGAAATGAGTGCTCTATCTGAAGTATGAGTGGCAAAGGTATTCTCCCACTCTGTAGGCTCTCTCTTCACATTATTGATAATTTCCTTTGCTGAGAGAAAGTTTTTAGTTTTAATCTACCCCAGTTGTTGATTCTTGCTTTTATTTCTTGTGCTATGGGAGTCCTGTTAAGGAAGTCTGATCCTAAGCCAACAAGTTGAAGGTTTGGACCTACTTTTTCTTCTATAAGATGGTCTGATTCTGAGGTCCTTGATCCATTTTGAGTGGAGTTTTGTGCAGGGTGAGAGATTGGGGTTTAATTTCATTCTGTTGCATATAGTTTTCCAGTTTTCCCAGCACCATTTGTTGAAGAGCCTATCTTTTCTCCATTGTATATTTTTGGCCACTTTGTGTAGTATGAGAAAATTGTATTTATTTGGATTTGTGTCCATGTCCTCTATTCTGTCCCATAGATCTACCTGTCTATTTTGGTACCAATACCATGCTGTTTTAGCTACTATTGCTTTGTAATAGAGTTGAAGATCTGGTATTGCGATACACCCTGCTTCGCTCTTTCCACTGAGGATTGCTTTAGCTATTCTGGTTTTTTTTATTCTTCCAGATGAATTTCATAATTGCTTGCTCTATTTCTGCAAGGTACATCATTGGGATTTTAATTGGAATTGCCTTGAATCTGTATAGCACTTTTGGTACTATTGCCATTTTGACAATATTAATTCTTCCTATCCAAGAACATGGGAGATCTTTCCATCTTCTAAGGTTTTCTTTAATTTCTTTCTTTAGTGCTCTGTAGTTCTCATTGTAGAGGTCTTTCAAGTCTTTTGTGAGATTGATTCCCAAGTATTTTATTTTATTTTTTTGATGCTATTGTGAATGGGGTAGTTTTCCTAACTTCTCTTTCTGAAGATTCATTACTTATGTATAAAAATGCATTGGGTTTATGAGCATTGATCTTGTAACCTGCTACTTTACTGAATTCACTTTTGAGTTCTAAAAGTTTTCTGGTGGAATTTCCAGGTTCATCTAAATATATAATCATGTCATCAGTGAACAGGGATAGGTTGAGTTCTTCTTTTCCAATTCGCATCCCTTTATTTCTTTGGTTTGTCTAATTGCTCTGGCTACAATCTCAAGGACAATGTTGAATAGAAATGGTGAAAGAGGGCATCCCTGCCTTGTTCCAGTTTTTAGGGGGAATGCAGAAAGCAAACTTTATTTTGTATCAAATTAAGCTTTGCACTTTCAAAATATAAAATACCAACGCTTTCCTATGTCAAATAAAAATGAGGACTATCCACCTTCACATAAAAACCAAAAACAAATAAAAGAAATTAATAACAAAATCAAAATATTCAAGACAAGTTTCAATAATAATAATGTAAAATCTAGAATGAGTGACTCATACTGTTTATACCACTCAATTTGAGAAATATAATCCATGGCAAATTTAAAAATACAACAATACACCAAGAAAGAGAAAAAATAAAAAGGAATTAACCATTACAGGAATCAAGAGAAAACCTACATTTATAAAACCTTCCTTAATCAGTACCATATTATGTGTGTGATGTGTAGAAAACTAAAATTAAAGCAACAGAGTTTTTATTACTTGCATGATTTTAAAAATATGAAGAATCTTTGAACTATATCCCTAAAAGACCAGAGTTATCACTAAAATATGCATTTCTCAAGACAATGGGCAAAAAGTTTCCATTTATGGAAAATATACTCTTTCTTTCACACAGTGAAACAGAAAAATCATATCAAATGAGAAATCTTTTTCTCTAATCTTAAATAAACCAATAATACAGTCCTTGGGAAATGTATTTTTTTTTTCAATTCAGACTTGAAACAGGTTATTATTAAACAAACATAAAAATCTCATTGTTTGCTATTATATATTCCAAAATTAAACATTGCTTAAACCACCACAATGTTCTTAAAACATATTACAGACTTTTATATCTGCTTTTATTTTCTTAATGAAACCTGTGCAATCCAACAATCTACATCAAACCCTGTAATATGTAAGTCATAGTTCACATAAAAATTAATGATAAACGTTCAAGTTTTTGTTAAAATCATGATATTAAATTATCCATAAAAATTAACTAGGATTTATCAATGAACAACCATGGACCCACAGAGCGATGTCTCATGGCATTCTGTGAAGTCTTTGCTCCATCTTTATTTTCAGCTTCCTCTTCTGAAACATCTTTTTCACCTGCCTCTTGTTCCTCCTCCACTTTTTTCTAAGGTTGATAAAATTCTGGTAATGATTTTTCTTAAAGACAAGGACCAGAAATATGTTGCAGATTTGTTTCAGAATCAAATCAAAATACAATGATTTATATGTCTGTGACTGCCTTAACATTTGTTTGGATGTCCAAAAGGAATAAATTATTAAGAAAACAGTGAAGATTATAAAAACTGGAAGAAAGATCCATTTTACTTGCCAAACTCATTCTGATTACCTACCTATCTATAAACTGAACTGTAATTAATCAATAAGCATTAATGCTGTGAATGTGGAAAATTTAAGACACTATACTGCATTAAGCAAATGTTACATAAATTTCCTATTAATATTTTGTTCTAAAAGTATACTAAAACTTTAATGCTATCCTGTTTCAGTTCCCAGGAAAAAAGAAATCACAATGTGTACAGTTAAAAATCATCTTCTTGTTAATTTTTTTCTAGTCTCATAAATGTGCTTTCCCTTCACCATCTTATTAAGGTAAATTACTAACAATAAAATTTACATAAAATAAAACATTAAGTTTACAGTTCAATGAATATTTAAGCATGTGCACATACACACATTATATTTGTTACAGGGCCAATTGCTAATTAACTTAATCTCAGAGCATACCATGTTACTGAAAGGAAATTGGGCCCATGAGTTTTACTATGCTCACTAATTCTAGACTGTTGAGAATCCTAGGCAACTCAGAACTGGGGGGAGCACTAATAAGTAGGGCAAAATATGAGAAGAATTTTCCAGTCATAGACAACTTAATGTTTGGTCTGCATGGCATCCCTCGCTATACTGGATCAAAAGAACCTACGCATGACACATTCCAATGGTTCCAGGAATATTACAGTTTACAACAGTGGTTTTCCACCAAGAATGATACTGTCCCCCAAGAAACACTGTGCAATGTTTGGTGCTATCTTTGGCTGTTACATCTTGTGGGGGGGAGCTGGACATTGCTATTAGTAACTACTGAGATACCTTGAGCATCCAACAATATACAAAAGGTAGTTCATACAATTAAAAATCATCTGCTCAAAGTGGTCAATAAAGTCAAGCTTGGGAAACCATGGTTTAAAGTAAATCTTTGAAGTGAACCCTTTACAAATGGAATGCACTGGGACTTCTCACAAAATTAGGGGAGTATAAGAAGAAAGTGCATTTCCTTCTTTCTCCCTGTGATTGATGGCTTTCTTTGATTATCTTGAGAACAAAGAGTCACTCAGAGCTGAGACTGCAACAAGGTAAGGATAAATGATGTATTAAGAAACACAATGATGTACCTTACAGAAATAGAGCAAGCAATTATGAAATTCATCTGGAAGAATAAAAAACCCAGAATAGCTAAAGCAATCCTTGGCAGAAAGAGTGAAGCAGGGGGTATTGCAATACCAGATCTTCAACTCTACTACAAAGCAATAGTAACAAAAATGGCATGGTATTGGTACCAAAATAGAAAGGTGGATCAATGGTACAGAATAGAGGACATGGACACAAACCCAAATAAATACAATTTTCTCATACTAGACAAAGGGGCCAAAAATATGCAATGGAGAAAAGATAGCCTCTTCAATAAATGGTGCTGGGAGAATTGGAAATCCATATGCAACAGAATGAAACTAAACCCATATCTCTCACCATGCATGAAACTAAACTCAAAATGGATTAAGGATCTCAGAATCAGACCAGAGACCTTGCATCTTATAGAAGAAAAAGTAGGTCCAGAGCTTCAACATGTCAGCTTAGGACCAGACTCCCTCAACAGGACTCCCATAGCACAAGAAATAAAAGCAAGAATTAATAACTGGGATAGATTCAAACTAAAAAGCTTTCTCTCAGCAAAGGAAACTATCAGCAATGTGAAGAAAGAGCCTACAGAGTGGGAGAAAATCTTTGCCAATCATACTTCAGATAGAGCGCTAATCTCCAGAATCTATAAAGAACTCAAAAAACTCTACACCAAGAATGTAAATAATCCAATTGACAAATGGGCTAAGGAAATGAATAGACACTTCACAGAAGAAGATATACAAGCAATCAACAAACATATGGAAAAGTGTTCAACATCTCTAGTAATAAGAGAAATGCAAATCAAAACCACCCTAAGATTCCATCTCACCCCAATTAGAATGGCGATTATCAAGAATACAAGCAACAACAGGTGTTGGCAAGGACGTGGGGAGAAAGGTACACTCTTACATTGCTGGTGGGGCTGCAAATTAGTGCAGCCACTCTGGAAAGCTGTGTGGAGATTCCTTAGAAAACTCGGAATGGAACCACCATTTGACCCAGCTATCCCACTCCTTGGCCTATACCCAAAGGACTTAAAATCAGCATATTACAGAGATACAGCCACATCAATGTTCATAACTGCTCAGTTCACAATAACCAGATTGTGGAACCAACCTAGATGTCCTTCAATTGATGAATGGATAAAGAAAATGTGGTATATATATACAATGGAATATTACTCATCCATAAAGAACGATAAAATTATGGCATTTGCAGGCAAATGGATGAAACTGGAGAATATCATGCTAAGTGAGATAAGCCAATCTCAAAAAACCAAAGGAAGAATGATATCACTAATAAGTGGATGATGACACATAATGTGGGTGGGAAGGGTTAGTGTTGGGGTTGGAGTTGGGTTTAGGGAGGGGGGCAGGAATGGAGAAAGGAAGAACTGTATAGATGGAGGGGAGGGGTGGGAGGGGTGGGGGGAAGGGAAAAATGGCAGAATGAATCAAACAACATTACCCTATGTAAATTTATGATTACACAAATGGTATGCCGTTACGCCATGTACAGACAAACAACATGTATCCCATTTGTTTACAATAAAAAAAGGCTACTAATATGTACTTTGTTAATAAAATTCACCATTGTTATGAAAAAAAAAAGAAACACAGTATCTTAATAACATCCTCTGGGTCCTAAGGATCTCCACAGTTCTGTCCTCAGACTTCTTGCTATATGATCAAAAGGTAGAATGAGTTTTTTTTTTTCTAAACAACTCATACACTTATAAGGGAAAACAACTCAAAACGTGTGGCATGCTCCAGAAGGGGTATCATAACATTAAAGTTTAGATTAGTTATCTATCAATTATGTCGCTAAAGGAAGACAAATTGACAAAGCATATACAGAGTGAATACTAAGAACTTATTATGCATCATTAGAGTAATGATTTACAGACCTATCTTTTAGAAATACATTTAGAAAAACTCTTATTTTATGCTTTTCAATCTCTCCAACTCAAGTTATTACAAGGTATAGTCTTTTCTAGTAACTTTTTACTATGGACATCAGTAGAGAAGAGAAAACCTTAAGTAGTCTCACAAGAATTAGCTGTCATTTTTAAAAATTTCCAAGAAAATTAATTTTCTTGTAACTTGCTAAAAGATGTACAGTATCATCCCTGCCATTTCTTTTTGTTCATTTCAGAAAATTTCTAAAATTATACATATTCACTGTTCCAACCCCCTCTTTTGAGAACTTACATCCTTTTATTTATACAATAGATAAATCCAACAGTTTGTTCCATAGAGGGAAACCTACCAGAGTCACTATTTTTAAAGCATTTACATGTCAACACCTAATTCTTTCATGGGCACAGACCTATACAGCTTTCTATGGGTAACCATTTTATCCAAGACAGTGTTTTTGTTAGGTATAAAGCAACCTTTCTCTCCCGTTACAGGAATTTCCAGCTTACATCGCCGTAACCTTCCTGTCCCCCCACATTATGTTCCAATATGTCATTGGTCCATCAGTCAGTTTGTAATAATTCTCCTCCGTGATTGGTTCCTCCCAGCCCATGAAATTCCAATACAAGGAACCCTGTGCCATCTTTTTTCCCTTTCCCCTTTCCCCCAAGTGAACACGTTTTGTCCGCTTAGAATAAAAGTTCCTCATGTGAGACCTGTATCTGTGGAGCATCTTTTCTGGGAGTTATCGATGAACCAAAACTGCCCCCCTTACATCTAACTAACATCTGGTGCCAAAAAAAAAATTTTTTTTAAAAAGGAAATGGAGAAATGTTAGGTATAAAGCAACCTTCCTTTCCCATTAACCCAGCCTCCCAACCCACCTGTCAATCTGCCGTTAAGCCCGCCTTTCCCATTACAGGAATTTCTGGCTTACGTCGCCGTAACCTTCCTGCCCCCCTACATTACATTACAATATGTCATTGGTCCATCAGTCAGTCTGTAATAATTCTCCTCCGTGATTGGTTCCTCCCAGCCCACGAAATTCCAATAAAAGGAACCCTGCACCATCTTCTTGTCTCTTCCCTTTCCCCTTTCCCCCAAGCGGACACGTTTTGTCCGCTTAGAATAAAGTTCCTCATGTGAGACCTGTATCTGTGGAGCGTCTTTTCTGGGAGTTATCGATGAATCAAAACTGCCCCCTTTACATCTAACTAACATTTTTCAGAGAGCAGTCTTCAGACTAGCAGCATTAACTTCACCTTCAATTTTTCATAAATGCAAATTCCCAGCCTCATCACAGAACCTGATTCCAAAACCCAGGGCAGGGACCAGCAATCTGCTGCAACAGTTCTCCTGGCAAATACAATATACCTTCAAGTTTGCTCCAATTGGAAGACATTTCTGACTCCAATATCTATGTTACTAGATACAGAAATTAATCTATGCACACTCCCAGAGTACCTTCTCAGCAGATGACTTTAATGGAGATTCTGGAAATTGCCCCCAAAATGTTTCAATCTATATAGTGTGATTCAGCATGACTGGTTATTTATGGGATCTATGGTCAGTTGCACCCTATTGATCTACAAATTTTCTGACAGTTACAGAACTTAGAGGAAAAGTACAGAATGGTAATCAATGAAATTAATAATAAAAAATATTTCTATATAGTTATCTTTTGTATTTGCTAAATCAAATGTTATTTTTTATTTACAACTTGAGTTTGTGAATGAGTTATTTTCATATCTCTGCAAAAACCTTACACCTGATAATAAATTTATCTTTTAAATTATCTGTGTTTACTGTTTTTCCTGCAGGGCAGTAGTCCCTTGAGGACAGAATTATTACTTACCTCATAACTGCCCCTTTTACTCTCAACACAACTATCTGGGAAGGATAGGTACACTGTAAATGAAATATTCACTGATTTCATTTCAGGAGTTTTGATTTCAATAAATCTTAAGAAACGCAGCAAAATATAGAAAATATCATGATTGTCATGTGTTTGATTTAGGTTTACACTCTGCTCTGCATTTTCTGTGTAACTTTGGGGAAATTCCTCATCTCTCTCAACCTTAGCTTCCTCAACTAAAAAATGGAAACCATTTCACCTAAGCAGTTAACCATAAAGTTTCTGAAAATCCAATAGATAAAAGAAAAGTCCAAGTTCCTTACTAACTGAAAGTATGAGGGCTTCTACCACCAGCACAATTTTCCAAGATCAAAAATAAAACATTGGGAAGTACCTGTATTACAACAGGCAGCAGAAATAAATACTTTGAATTATATAAATTCATTTTACAGTTCAGTACAGGCCAATACCAATCCAGATCAGGTACAGGAAATACATTTTCCCAATATTCTACCAAAAAATGAAAATTGGCTGGAACAAAAAATAAACTTCAAGTACAGCCACTAACATAGTGAATGACTTTAAGAGTAGAGTATGTTTACCAAAAAATTAAAATTTTGACTCAGGTATACTGAAGCAGATCCATGAATAACATGAAGTATGCAAACACAGTGACATCAGATCAATGTTATTAAATAGCTACAAGCTAAATGCAATGTTGAAATTCTCTGAGTCAAGAAAATAACAATTTTCCAAAATTCACTGGACTACCATTTTTACATGATGTACACATCTCCCCATTCATTTATACAACTGATAGAGGTCACCAATTCAAACTTAGGTACCAAAGCAGAAGAGGAACCTACTAAGTGTGTAACTGTGTTTACAGAAATGAAGAAAATTACAGGTGAATAAAAATATAAACACTTCAGGTTTGGGGATGTAGCTCAGTGGTAAAAAGTTTGTTTATTAGCATGTGATAGGCCTCAGATTCACACAACAAACAACAAATAAATCTCCAGAAACAAAAACATTGTAAATTATACTTACTTAAAAGGTATGGCTGCAGTTGTGCCTTTTTGAAGGACAAAGGCAATTTGCTACAAATATCATACACTGTAAAAATAAGCAGAATCATTACATATAATACAACTAATGCAATTTATTTTTAAAAATATTTTAGTGCTCTAAAAACTAAGTACTCACAAGTCCTAATGATAATCCTGAAAGCAGAGTTGCTAAAGCAAAAATATGTATGATCCCCAAAGGAGTAATCCAAGGTTTTGAATATAATAGTTGTAGCAAGTCTGAAATCAAAAGGAAAGAAATGAAAATGGTTTCCTTAAAAAATAATAAAGATAGAAAACTTTTAATTCATAACCTGATGTTCACAGACAGCTGAAAGTGTGCTGATATACTACTCATCCTAAAATAAAAGGAGATGATTTTAAAACTGAGTAAGATACACAGCTTTGTCTATATTTTCTGTTTTCTAGTCCATAATTTCCCCCAACAATGGATATTATTGCTACTATTAAGGAAAGTTATTACTCACTCATTTCATGACTGTAATAAGGTTTGCTCATAAAATCTAAGTTTCTGAAAGGTTGTCATCACCTGATCATCTCATAAGTAAAATTACTTGGTACTCTTTCTTTCTTTTTACAGTTTTCAATGGTCACTTTTTCTTTTCCTTCTGCCCTTTGGTACTCAGGATTAAAGGCAGAGTCTTGCATACCCTAAGTAATAGGTACTCTACTGCTGTGCTATATCCCCTTTCCCTTTTTCTTTTGAGACAGGGTCTCACTAAATTACCAAGGCTGGTCCCAAATCTGTGATATTCCTGTCTTAGCCTCCCAAGTAGCTGGGATTACAGGCATGCACCTCTGCTTATAGTTCAATATTCACTTATGACTTTCATCTGATGATTCCTCAAAATACTGACCAACTACTGACCAACTGGCTATGAGCTCTATGAAATCAGTTGGAAATGGCAATTCTTACTGATCCTTAAAATCTTCCAAAAAAAAAAAAAAGCATAGAAGGGATCCTGAAGAAACAATTTGGGATGCTTGTTAATAGGACTCTTTCCAAATAAAATCACTTCTCTCTTGCTATGGATGTAACACAGTGGCAGATTACTTGCCCAGAATGTACAAGACTCTGGATTTTACCCCCAGCACCTCCAAAACAAAATTACTTTTCTTATTTTGCTAAAAATTAAAATTTATAATAGCACAATTTGACAACTTGCAATGATGTATAAATGACTACATAAGAACTAAATCATAAGTAAAAATAATTATTTTTATGAAATTAAATGCAGGTAGTTTAAATGGGCAGTTTAAAAAAGCATGCTTCAAAAAGAAGGATTTGTGTGTTTCAAACAATATCACCTTTAGCAAGAAGTATAAGTTGGTGTTCCCAAGGGCTTTTTTATGCACAAGTAAAAGGATGGCTTAATCCAATGATAAATGATGGGGTGGATGAACCTGCAAAGCTTACCTTTGCCATATCCCTCTACACAGTCTCCCAATAAAAAAGGTACAGGCTGCTGCCTTTAGGATTACACAGAAACTTACAAGCTACTGCCTTTTCTACCACAAAAAAGTTAAGATTCACTTAAAATATTTAAAAAAATTAACAGAAATCAGTTACATTTTAAGTTCAACATTGAAAACTAGCTTAATCATGTTGCCTTTGTTGTTTAACAGGCCAAGTGGGAACCTGGGTATAGTGGTACTGGCCTATAATCCCAGTGACTTGGGAGGCCAAGACAGGATGGACAAAAATTTGAGGCCAGCCTTAGCAACACAGCAAGGTCCAATCTCAAAATGAAAATAAAATCAAGTGGGTGTGGTGGTGCATGCCTATAATTCCAATGGCTCTGGAGGTTGAGGCAAGAGGATCATGAGTGCAAAGCCAGCTGTAGCAAAAACAAGGTGCTAGCAACTCAGTGGGACTCTGTCTCCAAATCAAATGCAAAACAAGCCTGGGGATGTGGCTCAGTGGTTGAGTGCCCATCAAGATCAATTACCAGTAACCCCCAAAAAATAAATAAAACAATATTTGTTGTGAATGTAGCTTAGTGGCAGAGAATTCCTGGGCTCAATCCCCAGTATAGCAACAACAACAACAACAACAAAAAAGACAAGTAGGAATAGCAATAAGGAACTTAAACTTCTGTGTGGCTTCACTATTGTCTGCACTAATTAAACTATATCAGGAATACTAGGTTCCATCATTGCACTGGACATGATGGTTCAATGAGAAGTTCTGATATCTAAAGAATAATCTGGAGGCACAAAAGGAAAAGATACACTTCAATTACAAACTACTGCTCAGAGCTGATCTTTTTCCTACTCCCAGAATCCAAAGCACTTTTCTCTGATAGTTGGTGATCCACACCCCATCTCCCAAGGGCACGTATGGTGAGGAGACTAGAATAAGATGAGAACATGATAACCTCCATGAAACTCACCATTCCCAAAAGTCTCTTGAATGACCACTGAGGCCTTGCACTCCAACTGTGTAGCAGAAAATAGGCTTGCCATTCACAATCCTAACTGGTGTATAAACATAACTATCTTCTAACTAAACTTAAGCTCAGGGATTAATCATACCATTATATATTGTTCAGACACATTATCTGTACAAGTTAGATGGGCAGAGAAATCACACGTAATTAATCACTGTACATCAAGGAGTTTAAAGGTAATATATGTAGGTAATGTTTGATTCTCTCAAATTACCACATGCTCATTACACTCTTCAGTCTTTGGGGCAATATTTAGTTTTTAATGATACATATGATCAAATCTAAGAATATAAAATATTCCTAAAAAGGCACTAAGCATAATTCTACAGAATGACCTCACATAGCATAATAAGTATCAAGGTTATGTGTTTTATTTACAAGATCTAACTAAAAGTATCAAACACTAATAAATCCAAATATGCCTTAAGTGTCCAAGAAACAAACTGTGTACATGTATTTATTCATATAAAATAAAAACATAATTATCTCTTCCATTTAATTGGGAAGTAAATAAGAGAAAAATCCCTCATACTTATGGAAGAGAACCTGGACCAAACCATGATAAAACAGGTTCAATATTCTTCCACTCTTTTCCACTTATAAAGTTGATGGAGTCCTTCTTAGTCCTTGGACCTGGATAGTGTCTGAATTCATCATCCTCACAACTAAAGATCAGAATTAATTATTAATAGCAATGGAAAATAAATTTTGTATTTGTTTTCACAATTTCTTCACCTCATTTTAATTCATCCTAATATTCAAAAGCCTTAGCAATGTAGAAGCATGTTGAATTACTACTGATGATATCTTAGCCTCAAACACAATCATAGGACTTAAGATTTTGTTCTCACTCTTTCAAGTATGAAAGTACTATGAAAGTGCAGTAAGCAGATAAATCTCAGAAAATGATGTTTAAGTTTTGCATATAACTAACATATTAAAAGTATTACCATATGAAAAGTTATTAAAATAATGCCTGAAACATGAAAATTATTAGCTATTTTTAAACTATGTTTAAAAGTTTTTTGTTTGTTTTTTGTGGAACTTTACATCATAGTCACATCACCTCTGCCATTCAGTTTTAAATCATAGAAAGCATCTGGGGCAGTGATTTACTCCCAGGGACTTTAGTGATTCTATTTACAGTCAATTTTGCACACTCCATTCCATCCCCCTCCACCTCCCCATGCCCTATGTTTGGGATTCTGTCAAATAGTCCTAACTGTTCTCTAGTTTTGTGCATCTTCAAGTGCAGAAGTTCCATTGTTCCCTACTACCAACCACAGGGTCAGGGGATCCTTTTGCCACTCAGAGAAAAAGACTACAAAGAAGCTCCCATTCAAAAACATAGTTTTAAGGAGAAGATGGATTTGACGTAGTTCTTTGAAGGACAAGTAAGATTGCAACAGGCAAAAATGAAGAGAAAAAAGCAAGGTAAATGCCATGACTAAGAGAGAAAGGGCAGGAAATTCCAGATATTGAGAATAATGATTACAATTAAGGAACATGTGGGGAAAAGGAATGAGGGAAAAGGGAGGGAAAGAAGCACCTATGGGATACAGAGAAAAGAAACTCAAATAGATAAGAAGGGAGGATGAGTGTCTAAAGAACTAAAGCAAAAAGTGGAAAAAAGAAAAAGGAAACAAGATACAGAAATACACAAGGAACTGTCAATTTGTTTTGCTGTTGTTTTTCTTTTTGGCAGTATTGGGGAATGAACCCAGGAGTGCTCTACCACTTAGCTACAACTCTAACCTTTTCATTTTTTATACTGACAGTGTCTTGCTATTTTGCAGAAGCTGGCCTCAAACTTGTGATTCTCCTGTCTTAGTCTCCTGAGTCACTGGGATTACAAGCACGCATCACTAAACTCAACAGAATTGCCATATTGTTTTTGAAATTTTAAATGAGGAGAAATACCTCTTAACATTTAGCTTACCACCTAGATGACATCAAGGTACAGCAGGTGGACAGATTTGAGATTCCCTACCTCCAGATTAGAATACCAATAAAGTCAAACTAAAAGACCTGATATTGCAGACTACACATTTCTGTTCCTTCTGACTTAACACTACTGCATCACCCTCTACTTTCTCCTCAAGGCTTAGTTTCTTTCTGAAAATACCACATTCCTATTTATGAGAATGTCCATGGAGTGGAATGCTTACCCTGCACTCTTAAATGTTCTACTTCCAAGATTTCCTTTAAACACTGTCTTCTCCAGAAACTGGTCCTGCAAACAGCAAGATCTCCCTTTCATCCTATTTCCCAAAGGATACAACAGCACTCTGGGCTTACAACCATTTCCTATATTGAAGAGGATCACACCATTTCACAAGAGTATTACTTTCCAATTAACTATAAATCTCTGACAAAGACTACTTCAAGTATCATCTGTCTATCTAAAGGAACTTAGGGTACTATGAAATCAAAATGAGCTCTCTAAAATATTGCTAGATTAAATTACCACAGTTCTTCAAACATGATCCAAGAGAGAGGCCTACTATTCCAATTACACTATGATCCATCCTTCTCCATAACTGAGAATCTTTGGATACTTACTGATAAATAGTAGGAATAGCAGTTATAGTAAACCATACACTCAGTCCTTCAAGTGATAAAGAACATGCATCTGGTTTTATATGGGATGATCACTAAGTATAAGGTGATTCAAAATTATTTAAATGCTATTAAGAATATAAAAATGCCTGAAATAGTAGAGATTTGTAAGAAAAAATGTAAATATAAATTATATACTTAAAGCAACTTTAGAAAACACATTATTCCATATTAGCTCAATTTAAAATTTTGTCAACTTTGATCATTGAAGACATTTTTGTATATATGTAAGCACTTGGTCAATTAAACTAATGTATGACTAAAACTACTAGTAATGTGTCAAGGGTAAATGCAATATGGTCTTAGGTTTCAAATCAAATCATAACTGACATACAAGAAAAAAGGCAGTTTATATTATTGCTAAACATGGGAAAGACTATGAATCTTTCTTAAGACAGGTAATAACAATTAGAGTTTACATTTTTTATTAACTATGTGTCAAGCACTAATGACACAAACAATGAGCTCTATACACAACTAGGGAATCTGCTTTTTGCAGTCATTGCATGCTGAATCCCCATGACAGAGATGATAAGTCAAGTGAGTTTAACTGATTTTGAACTAATTTAACTAGATGCAAAACACAATGTTTTCAAAACGTAATGAAAGGTTAAGAGCTTAAGATGTTTAACAATAAGATAAATTTCAATATAATTGGCAAAGAAACAAAATCGTTCAGAATTACAGCACCTGTCTGCTCTGCAATATCTACTTTTGCAACATTAACCTCAAGATCTTCTCCCCATTCAGCAAAACTTTCCCATTTGGGTTGAAGATTTTATCAAGCAGTACAAACAATGCATAACAATAATAGTTTATGAACAAAAAGCTAAGTGCTCTCATGATTACTAATCTTGGGATAAAACAAAATTGTGAACACTATTTTTGTAAATATTTTAGTTGTAGAGGGACACACTACATCTGTATTTATTGTTATGTGGTGCTGAGGATTGAACTGAGTGCCTCACACATGCTAGGCAAGCACTCTAGCACTGACCTACAACCCCAACCCAAGAATATTTTAAACATATAATTCATTTAGAATATTTACACTAAAAACTAAAAATAAAGTGGTTAATTTTATGCACATGAAAACACATCTATGGGTCTAAAAATCTGGATATTAAGAAGTATAAATTAAGGATCATAACCATTCATAATAAAGCAAACTTTAGGGTAAATTTTTAAAGACACAAGGGCCTTATAAAAAAAAGCTCTTTAGTAACTCTTGGATTTTTCTATTACCATGTGGTCATCAGAAAGCTCAAGACATTTTTTGAAGTTTACCATTTTAACAATTTTGTACTGCAGAGTCAATTGCAAGGGGTTGGAAAAATAGAAAGTACCCTGGGCTATGGAGAATGAGGAAATACAAGTTACAACTTAAGGCAGCTACTACTACTATGCAGCAGAATTGCCACAGGAATGGCAAGTCCAGGAGGGAAGGCTATTAATATTAAAAGAAGCTAGAGACCTGCATTTTTATATACAAATATTTCAAAACCTAACCCCCACACAAATACTAAAGCAGACTAAATTAAACTCTTGGCCAGTTAATTTCCAAGACCCTCGGTTTACATATTCTATGACCAACAATAATAGCATTTTAATGGCATTCATAAGCATCCAGGTGCTAATTTTTCTCTAGAATTTTGCTTCTCTACTTTACTGTAGATTGTAATTTCCCTCAGCTTATAGAACCAGAACAAATGAAGTCTATACATGTTAAAAAACAAAAATACAATTTATTTATTCATATTTTCTTGACTTGTTTTAGGGAAAATTTCAAAAGCAGGACTGCAGAATAAAGCAAACTAGTATGATACATAAAACTCAAACTCAATAATAAGTTACATCACAATGAAAATATCTCTATAACAACTTCTGATCAGGAATAGATTAACTGAAAATAATTCACTTGTAATTAAAAGTAAACTGTTAAGAACACTCATTTCTTTTTCTTTAATTTGTTTCTTCTTCTTCTTCTTCTTCTTCTTCTTCTTCTTCTTCTTCTTCTTCTTTTGTATCAGGGATAGGGATTGCTTCAGCCTCCTGAGTGGCTGGGATTACGGGTGTTTGCCACCCTGTCCAGCAATGCTTTCTTTTTTCAAATGTATTGTATCTTGTGTTTTTTAAAGACTTGTTGAACCTTAAATCTTTAGCCATGGACAAAGAAGGAAAACACTTCTGTAATTTCTGATAGATGCTCTAATTTGGATTTAACTAATTGTCAGTGTATTTTGTTTGTTGTTTTCTCCTTAATACCTCTTCTGATGCTATATTTACTGTTTGACCAAATGAATTTGAAAATATCTTAAAGTAATATTTGACAGTATTTTGCATATAAATTCATAAGCTCTACTACTTAACATATTGTTTTTAACATTAAATATTTTACAGACCCAAATCTAAAACAAGCTACTGATGAAAAAAAAAATACAAATACTGCCACTGGTTATACTTCCCCTCCTCCACGGTTTCAACAACAGATTATGTGCATACTAAATATTTTCCCCTATTTTATTTTTGTTATTATGTTTTATGATTCAAAATTTACTGACTGTCTTCTGGGTTCTTCCTTTGGGATGTCCACACCACTTGCTTCCTTAATTGCCAACTTACTTTATACATGATCCAGGAAAATACCTGAGTCTTGTTAAAGAAGCAGGTGTTGTTACAATTATTGCATCGTTATTCTGGAGGCCCAAAGAAAGCCAATATACCAATATCTGGCCAGAATAAATTAAACATCTGTCTCTCATCTATATAATGGGATAATAGTAACTATCATTAGGGAATTAAATATGATAATGCAATTAAAGGTTATTGTATTGTGCAGTATACAGACAATATTCAGTAATGGTTGTACTGGTTAATATCTGTTACACCACTCTTTTCAGTCATACTACCACCACCAAATATTTAGCATCTAAAACAAAGGCATTTATTTCCTATGGTAGCAGAAAGCACTTTAAGTTAGAACTACCACACAAGACACAGGGTTTTGTTCGAACTACTGAAACCTAATACTCTTAAGAGTTTGTAATAATTAAAATAATAATTTTTTAATGCACTATCACTTACAAAGGCCGAGGAGTCACAACTCAAGGATACTCTACATTGCGAATACACAATGGAAAAATGCGACAGGAGGGCTCGGGAGATAGCTCAGTTGGTAGAGTGCTTGCCTTGCAAGCACAAGGCCCTGGGTTCAATCGCCAGCAACACACACAAAAAAAAAAATGAGACGGGAGAAGAGAATGTAAGGAGGGGTGCATGAATATTTTTAAATAACCGTATTTCAACTTAGCAAATGCAACAAAAAGTCCCAAATTCCAACACCACAAATGGAAATTCCTTAAGAATAAGCAAAGAGCTAGAGATTGTGCTCAATATTCTCTTCTGTAAAACTTAGTGAAAATAAGTCTGGATGTTCATCTATAAAGGATGGGAAATAGTCAGACTCCTCCCCCACTCATGACTCCCAAATCCCAGTCTCAAAGTCCTGAAGAAAAGTTAAGATAGAATTTGATGAAGCACACCACATCACTGGAAAAGAAACATTGGAACACAGTGTAGAATAAAAGGAGCTGGGGACCCAGAGGAGTTGGGGCGCCTGCTCAGGGACTGGGAGGCGAGTCTGGGGAAGTTGGGGCCTGCTTGAGGAAGAGGGGATGAGGTAGGATAAGCAGGTTCCTAGGGGACCTGGATGGCATTGAGGGACAAACACCCCACACTCACAATTCTATCATTCGTTCTCCTTCCAATTCCCTCCAGTTCTCCTCCGTGATGACACGCACATTGCTCTGCTGCCCATGAAGCTACAGAAGTCCCAGAAGCAACAGCACTAACACTGTCAGGGAAACCAGGAGACCTCTGGAGGACGCCATTACCACCGGTCACCACCGCTCAGACACGCCACAACCCTGCCTCACTTCAGCTCTTGTCCTAAACTCTGCTCATGTGCATGGCAGTTCCTCCAGGCGCAAGTGCCCAGGGCAAACTCAGGGTGCATGAGCGGACTCTGTTCCCAGCAGATGCTGGAGGAGGGAAAGAGGCAAGTCATTCGACTTTAGTAGTGCTCATGACAGATACATTTTATTTTTTAAATCTCAGGGTCTTGCCTATTTGCACACTAAAGTCAAAATGCATAGAAATATGAAAGTAAGTTCATTTTATATGTTTAAATTGCTAATTGTACTGGAAGAAATTTCTGATGCTAATTTGTTAGAATATCTATTTTTGGGGAGTGCAAATATTTTATTGACATTTCATGGTGATTATAAAATTGGGTATGTTTTAAATTTCAAAATTTTTTCCAAAAATTAATAAAATTTTAGATGAGAATTGACATTATTTATTTTTAATTTTCATATTAAATCAAAATGTTTATACTTTGGCACAGTAGTTTTTAGTCCTGAGACTCAGTTTGTACAAATTAATCCTAAAGATGAAAAAGTCATATTCTTAGAGGTATTTACTTATGCTAGAAAAAAATACATAGTTCTAGAAATAGAACAACTGTTAAACCACAGTTTATTACTTATGGAATATATTTCAATAATTAATATTTTTAATATGTGAGGGTAAAATTCCCTGATATTTTAAATGACAAAAATGAACTCTATTTAGTTTTTTATAACCATTTTTAACAACAAACAATAAAAAGTTATATATCAAGAAAAACTACATTTCTAAAAATAGTACGATACTATCCCTGTTAAGTTAGGATAAAAGAAATTCAAGAATGTGTTTTGCCCATGTGTTCGAGTCCTTTTTTTGTTCCCCAAATTAACTTCAGTAAGCTTGTAATAAAAGTACTTTTATTGAATTTGTTTTTAATAAAGTACATTTTCATTGTAGTAAAATTCTATTAAATTATTTTAATGATTTTATTATAAACTAAGAAAGATTAAGGTATTCAATTTATGTACAATTACCTGATATAAACATCTGAATTTTTAATGTAATGCCTAAAGTATTATTGGAACTGTGAAACTTAGAATTGTTACTTGCTCTGAAAAGAATTAAAATTTTCTATTCCATTCTTTTTCTCACTAGTTCATTTTGGGGTTGCAACAAATATATCAGCTACTATAGCAAAGCAATAATCTTTTGTTGGCACATCTTACTGGTAAGAAATTGATGTGATTGGTACATTTTTGTCTCTTCATGCTTAGTGATTAGCCTCCATACTTAGTAATTCCAGATACTGGCAAAATAATCTTTCTAAAATGCTATTTTAGTTATTAACAGATGATTTAAATGCAATAGGAGACATAATAATAACCCTTAATATGTAAAGTAATTTATCTATTGTTACAGAATTTGACTATGCATGTAAAAGATTGGACACCATAATATACAGATAAATAATTTAGATAGTGTACTATTCAAAAAGTAAATTAGTTCCATACTTCATAACTAATGCTGAAAGAGCCATCAGTAACTATGTACTTTGGAGTTGAAGCTTTCTTGGCATGAAACTTTTAAGGGAATGATTGATCAATTTTACATGAAAATTTTAAAAATGCATGTTGGACACCTGAAAATTTAAGTAAAAAAATAGGAAATACTGGCTAAAATATACTAAATGAGGTTTAATATCTTTAATATATAAGTTCTTATAAGTCAATATAATGTTTCATTAGAGGCAGAGTTATTAACATAACACATATGTGAAGTCATAAAATATGAAAACTGTTTCCCTTGAACAAAAATGCAAATGAAATAAACATCAATATTCTTTTTTTATCAAATTATAAAGCATATGGAATCACAAATAATCCCCTCTATCACTAAGCATATCACAATGAAAATGAAGATTGTTAGAAAATTTTTGAAGAAACTTAAATCAATTTTCATGTATGTATGAGTTTGTCAGGATAAACCCAACTACTGTGTATAACCTTAAAGCTTTAATAATAAATAAATAAGCCAGTATCATTACAAGCTCAATTGTGAATGATGCAGCAAACCCATCTGTGAACTATATATTTTATGCAAAGTGCATGTACATAGCCCAGAATAAACTGTTGCTTCTCTGGAAAAAATTAAATAAGTTGAGAGCAATATAATTTTGAAGAGTAATTTAGCTGTGATGTTTTTTGTAAGCCATAAGCAACTTTTTTGATTTTTTAAAATGTTTTAATATTTGGTATTGAGAATTGAACCCAGGGGTTCTTTACAACTGAGCCACCTCTTGGAATATGTTAAAGGAATCATGTATACATTTTAATTCAAAGGAAAAATATGCTGAATAATAAAAATTATGTTGTAAAAGATGAATAGTCAGTGGATTAAGTTTATGGCAGATTACTAATCAAAATGTCAAGGTTAAGCCAGGCACAGTGGTGCACACCTGAAATCCCAGAAGTTTGGGAGATTGAGACAGGAGGATTGTAAATTCAAATCCAGCCTCAGCAAAATCAAGGTGCTAAGCAATTCAGTGAGACCCTGTCTCTAAATAAAATACAAAAAATAGGGCTGGGATATGACTCAGTGGTAAAGTGTCCCTGAGTTCATTCCTGGGTACCAAAAAAGAAAAAAAAAAGTCAAGATTAAAATTAGTATATGCAAGGTAATTTAAAAATAGTGTTTTATAAAATACATGTCTAAGTAAGAAGTATGAAAGAGAATGTGTGAAAGAGTGACTCTTTTTGCTTGAGATTGTGCTTCACTTGTTTTTTATGTATTGCAAATTCTATTCAATTAACATGTGCTGCTTTTAACAACAGGAAGACACCAATCAATGTTATGTGAAAGCACAGGTAAATTAGGTTATCTATAGAATTCCTTTCAGTGCAATTCCCATTCCCCTCCTCAGCCTCTTTTTATGACTATCCTCTGTTGTAAACACTCTTATCCAGTCAAAATTTTCTATTTTTTTATCCTGATAGTACTATGTGAAATACTGTTACTTTAGTTTTATTTGTTATCTCTTCAGGAACACCTTCTCCTGTTTTTAATCTTAAGTTCTCCCCACTGCAAAGGGTGATTTTCATCACCTATGGCAGACTCATGGGTCAACAACTGCATTTCCCACTGAGCCAGGGAACACAACAATGTTAACTTGGCTTCCCTGTTAGCCACCACTAAATGATTCTAGTGGGCAGAGGAAATGAAATTGATTTGTTTTTTCTGGACTCCAGTTCCACCTCTTTTGGCTATGAAACTTGACTTTTATCATCAGACTCCATAGTAATCATTTTCTTCTCTTCAGTTCTGGATCCATTCTTACATATGTAGAACTCATATATATATATTTACATATATATATTTACAGGTCAGCATTTTTAGTATATATCTTAAGCATCATTAACCACACTTAAGTTGAAAGGCAGTTTGTTAGTAGAACTTTTTGTAACTTAAATGCATATAAAAGCAACTTGTGGGGCTGGGGTTGTGGCTCAATGATAAATTGTTTGCCTAGCACACTGTGAGACACTGGGTTTGATCCTCAGCACCACATTAAAAATAATAAAAATAAACAAAATAAAGTTATTAAAATATTTTTAAAGCAACTTGTGTATAATCAGTATAAATATAAATCAATTCTGAAACAGTAAATATCAAAATAAAATGACTATTTCTTCTAGGCAGTATCATCTGTACTGTATGTCAGATGACTTCATATACCTCTTACTCCCAAGTATGTAACTCCAGCCCAGCTACTCAGTTGACCTTCAGTCTTCTCTCCACTTAGCAGTTTCTTAAATATAGATCTCATTAAGTATCCTACCAGCATTTTATACTCAACTCAATATCTTCAGACTGTTGCTTTTATTTAATTCTCTCTATCAGAGTCTTCAAAATGTCCTTTTCCTTTTTTCCTTTGTATATTTGGAATTTTTCTCTAACTCACCTGTCCTACTGGTTTTACCTTCTCTCACACAGTTCTTCATGTTGTTGTGAGTTCTAGATTAATTTTCCTGCCATAATTATGGCTTTCAAGGAGGTTCAGAAAATCTAAATGAATATCCTTTTGTAACCAATATGTTATTCATAATCTAGCCCATACTTCTGAGGCTCATTTTTCCCACACTGTCTAGACCCTCTAAATCCTCTCTTACAAAGGATAATATTTTTCAATTTCCTATCACAGGCATACTTTTATAAAATAAAATGAAATTAATTGCTAAAAATTGATCATTTGCACAAGGGAGAATGCTTACTCTGTTTCTGTACTTGTTGCTGAAAAATAACTAACAGCGTGAGACCCATCTCATCTGTGGATCACACATATTGTGTTGCCCTGCCTCAGCAGCTCTCCAGGTGATCCATGCACTTTCCATGTCTACCTGCATTTGCATCCTGAAATGCTCAGACTCCTCACTCACCATGACTCCCTGCTGATTCATGTTTTCAGTCTTATCTCCTTCGGGAAGTTTTCTGTGATCGTCACAGGATTTTAGGTATTCTTTTCCATTTTCCTGTGTTATATAACAAGATTCACTTAACACAAACTAAATTATACAGCAAGGATTTTCTCAGATCAACAGTATTCAAGATTTTTAAAACAGGAATTTTAAAATAATATATATATTCTTACATATATATATATATGTAAGAAAAAGAGACAGAAAGATTTAAGTCTTTTCTGGTGAAGTTTCTTCTTTCCTAGTAAAGACCTCTCAGCTTCTTTTCTCTCAAAATCTAATGGTTATAAGAAGCAGTATTTTTTCAAAAAATGAAAATATTAGATTCACTTATTCCTTCTAGGATGGCTTCAGAAGTTGTGGCAATAGAGAAGGATGGTGGCTACAACCAACTTTTTGACATCTGGGCTGTAGGAATGAAAGCAATTGAACTTGGAGAACTTCAACCACAGGTGTTTGATCTTCATCCAATGAGGTGTTTTCATTATTTATAATCATGCAGCTATCAAAGAAATCTTTGGAATGTGGAATACTGAGAACTCTGGGAATACAAGCTCATTTTTAATTATATCAAGATAGTAAAACTGTTATAAGGGACTGGGAAGCAATTACATTTAAAACCTGCTTGGTTGTACTGCTTTTCTAACATAGAGTGAGTTGTCTGCATTGTTTGAAGTTTTCTCATACAAAATTTTCCCCCTAACAATCAGAGTAGGACATGACAGTTATTGTTAAACAAGTCTTTTAGGGTCTTTATTTTCATTCCTCCATTAATTGTTCTTGTTTCATTTTTGTCCTATATGAAATGGTAGAACGCACAAATATTTTATGTTACTATCTCATTTGATTTTCTTTGTTTTATTTTGAGAATTATGAAGAAATACCTAAGCTTAGTATAATTATTGCATATCTCAGAATATATTGTCTTTCAGGAATAATTATTTAATGACTTTTGAAAGGTTTGTTTGTATTTAAAATGAAAAGTTATATTGGACTAAAATTTAAATTTAAATGGTAGAAAATTAAAAAGACAATTAGAATGGAGAAATTGTTCTCTTAATATATGATCAACCATGAATTAAAGTATACTGCATAAAGTACTCATTTAAAGATTACAGGAGAAAGAGCATTTAGGAGAAAGTACCAAATAAAGAAACATGGGGAAATCTAAAGATACACAAGTTAAAAGATATATACTGTTATCTAGAATGCCTATAGGTATAGACCTTGAGGAAAATAATTTTATGTTATGTGTTAAGGGCAATAAAATCTTTTATTGGTTGTGCTACTTAGGAAATTATTCTTAGAAAATAGTTCAAGGATGAAGAATTATCCATTTTAGGATAACAGGATACACATCTGTAATCTATCTATATCTTACAAGTTAGGTCATGCTCATCTTGTGCCTTGTAAACTAGGTATGTTGATTTGGCAGCAAATTGAGGCTTTTTCCATGTGGATAATGGTACTCCTGTATCAGGTTTACAGTAGGATTTGATTCTAGTAGCAGAGGGAAGCAGCTTACATCATCAGGAAGCAGAGAGAGAGACTCCACTCTCCAGGTACAGCCACACACCAATTCCCACCTCTTCCAGCCACACTCTACCACTTCAATTAAGACCATCTGGAATTAATTTACTGATCAGGTTAAAATTCTCATGACCCAATCATTTCTCCTCTGAACCTTCCTGCAAGGTCTCACTTGTGAACTTTTGGGGGACACTTCATATCTAAATCATAACATTTTACATGTGATATCTTATTTTAGCCACATAGTAACTTCAGGGTTTCCATTTAATTTTCTGAAGCTCACAGATGTCAAACAGGCCATGGAGCTATAATGTAATAGAGGTTGAATGAATTTTATTTGACTTTAAAGTCTTTTCATTATATTTCTCTTTTAGAGGAGTAACCTGGCTGAGACTGGCATTGTGATGAATATGAATCTGTCATGTGAGTGTCTGAGTTTGTCTTTATGACTCCTTATCTACATATATTTGACCTATCTAATCTGTGGACTTATCAGAACCTGATCTTGTGGTAGGAATCATTCTTATCCACTTAGATCAGGGGTTTGAAACCTCAACACTATTGGAATCCTAGGCTGACTAATTCTTTGTTATAGGGGATGGTCTGTGCTTTGCAAGATGGTTAACAACATCACCGGTGTCAACTCCTAGATACCACTGGCATCAACTCTCCCCCAGGTGTGACAACCAAAAATGCCTTGAGATGTTTCCAAATGCTCCCTGGGTTTTCACAACTTCCATGGGTTGAGAACTATTGACCTGGAGTATAAATTTAATGTTCACTGTGTCATTTGTCCTTCAAAGAGGGGAAAAACCCTATATGAAATAACCAAGAGTAACTCTCTTCAGCTTTATTACCCTTCTGAAGTTTAATTGATTTCTCTTTTAAATTTCAAGTTGGTTGTCTTCTAAACCACCAAGAAACCTTGGCCTACCCAGCCTGTATTAGTTAGTTAGAGCCATCATAGGAAGACAACAGTGACTGTGTGGTCTCTTACAGTCCTGTTGGCTAGGATTACAAGATAGCAGACCAGGAGAGTTGACCTGCTCTGAGACCTCTTTCCTTGACTTGTAGATGGCTGCCCTCTTGCTGCCTCTGCACATGGTCATTCCTCTGAGCACACATGACCTTCACTGTCTGATGTGGCCAAATTTTCCCTTCTTATATGGACACCTCTCATATAGGTCTTGATTCCACCCTAATGACCTCACTTTAACATAATCCCCTCTTTGAAGGGGATTTATCTCCAACTAAGTTTACCTTCTGAGGTACTAGGGATGACGGCTTCAATGAATGTATTTGGCATGGACACAGGGCAGCCCAGAACACACCCTCACCTATTTAATTCACCTAACCTTATACTCACCCTGATTTTCTCCAGTCTCAGAGAATGAACTATGCTTCCTCCAATGTATGGCCAACACTTAGGTTTTCATCTAAGTTTCAGATCCTCAGTCTCCTCTGAGGACCTGTCTAGCCACTGCATCCCACAATGCCCACCATCTCACTGACAGCTTCCTTCTCTGCTTATCTCTGGCTTTTACTTCCTATCTGTTGAGATGCTCCAGTGTCTTCCAGTATCAATTCTGTGTTTTCCTGTGACTTTACACTTCCCTCTTCTTCTTGTCACAGCTGTTTCTTGTTCCTTAAAATTAACTTAAGACACTTTCCATTGTCATCTGCTGAGGTTCAAATATGTCCCTCAAAAGTTGATGGTTGGAGATGTAATCCCTCTGCCCTCCTGAATGAACTAATGGATTAATGAGTGTTCTATGCCCATGAGTGGGTTAGTGTCAGGGTCACAGGAGTGAGTTCATGATCAGAGGAGTGGCTGTTATGAAGTGAACTCTTTCTAGTCTGCTTGTTTTGTCTAACCATGGTGCCCTCCCCTGTGTCATGACATAACAAGGAGGCCCTCGCCAGATGCTGAGTCAGTCTAGGACAGAGTAGAATAAACCTCTGATCCATTTAAATTACACAGTCTCTTGTTTTCAGTTATAGCAACAGAAAATGGACTTAGATACCATATTTTTTCCTTTCCTTTCTTTCTTTAATTCTTTTCAATTTTCATTTCTACCTCTACCCTGTCTCTGAAATTGATCTCATCATTGCCACTAAATTAATTCCTCATGACTAAATTCATTGGAAATATTTTGATCTCTTTATTTTATTTGACCTCTTTGCCACATTAATGAAATCAAACACACTGATATCATATCTATCATCTGTTTATATTCAAATTATACTTGCACATAGTTTAAGGTGAAATGATTCAATGCCTGAAATGAACCTGAGCTGTTCATAAATTATTCCTCTTTGCCTGCAATTCTCTATTCAGTAAAATTAATATGTTTTACTTTTTGCTATTGCATTAGTTTTTACATGTATATTTTTAAATCAAGCTACCACCCATTTATGTTGTGTTCTTGATCACAAACTTATCCATAAGTCTCATCAGTGATCACTGTCTCTATTCCCCCTCTTTCAGGTTTTTGTCTTCCATACTACTTGGAAAATGCTTTTGTTAAGAGTGCTGATAATTTCCACCATGTTTCTGTTCAAGTTCATGTTTGTGTTCACGTCTCATGACCTGCCAAAAGCACTGGCCAATGCTAATCTTTACTTGAAGCACATTTTATCCTTTTACTGAGAATCCATTCTTGCCTGGTTTTCCTCCTAATTCACCTTTGCCTCTTTCTGGTCTAATTTGAGGATTCTTCCTAACCTTTCCTCACTTTAAATTTTGAAGTGGCCCAAAGCTCAGTTCTTGGATGCCTTCTTTATGTGAATTCATTCCTCCATGACCTTATCAGTTCTTCTGGTTCTAAATATCCCTTTATATGCTGTCATTCTTATGTTAGAGATGAGATAGTTGCTTAGGGGAACAGTTTCTTTTCATCCAGGGGTCACAAGCAGACTGCATTTCCTAGTCACCTTTGCATTCAGATATATCCATTTGATTGAATTTTAGGCAAAGTAATATGAGAAGTGACATGTACAATTTCCAGGCCTAGCACATAAATGCCTTCTTCCCTTACTCTTCAATGCTTTCTTCCACCTTTTGACTGGTTGTAGAGGACTCCAAGGATGGAGTTACAAATGGGAGGAAGATGGTTCCTTGAATAATCAGGTGAAAGGCTGTCCATCAATCAAGATCATTAGTTTGGACTTTGTGTAAAGCCACTGAGATTTTGGAATATTGTATTAACTGAGATTGAAGTATGTGTCTGGAGTGGGTATTGACATAACAGAAATCTAAAATGTGTTCATTTTTTAGTGGTTGCGTGTCAAACAGCAAGGACACTAATGTTAGAGGCAGGCCTGATGGTTTCTGTGTCATAAAGTGGTAAACAATTGGTTAAAACATTTTCTCTGCTATCTTAGGAGGCAGATTTGTAGTTAGTGAACTTATACTTTTAGGGAAAGAATTAGAAAATAAAAGTGTAGGTTGGCAGGGGGGGGTCCTAAAAGAAAATATCAGAAAGAGATAAGAATCAGCTGGTTTATAAGCAGAATAAGAAGTACAGAAAGAATCCAGAAATTCTAATGGAAAAGTTAACTATTTCTACATCCTGAATGGTAAAAGAGAAAATTGATCAAGTCTTTGAGGAAGAAAGGCCAATTATGATGGATCTCTGTAGCAAAGATCAGATTATGTATAGTCCTTTTCTCCCTAGACCATGATAACTATCAAACCACCCTATCAAACTACTTCCAGGTTGTTTTCTTTTTACTTAAGAGCTAAAAGTAAGGGACAAGGAATTCAGGGTATGGATTGGCATCAGCTGGAACATTATTTTCAAGAAAAGACTTCAATGTAACCACTGAAAAGGGTACTGATGGAGCAAATAGGCTTGTGGCTTACTAAGAAATAAGGAAATTTGTAGTGCCAAGAAGTTCTAAGTCCAGACTGCACAGCTTGTGCTTATTCAGGACTTAGCACAGTCTGCGGGGTTTCAAAACTGCACCATGTGTCAGTGGGCTGAGAAAGTAGAGCAAACAGGAGGAAGGGTAGTCCCCCAGCACCCACTTCAGATGATGCCACAGAACATGATGAACAAGGTGAGTTCTTTTCCAGAGGGTAATCAGAACACTGAAGGCATCTGCTCACTTCCGGGGAAGAGGCCTTCATTCTGCCCTCCCAGCAGGATTTCAGTGATTGCCATGTTTCTTAGATGCTTCCCTTGTTTGAGTAGGAGATTTAACTGGTTATCTTGTCCCTGATTTTCCTATGAAATGACTGTGTTGTGGGAGAGTCATCTAACTATTTTTTTTCATTCAGAATTGGATAAATTATAAGGAGCCATATTCAGATCCAAGAGTAAAAGCCACTCATATTTGGGTTTGCTAGACTTGAGCTGTATGTAAGGGATGGGTGGGACTTGAGGTTGCATCCTTTGAGGCAGATGAGGTGTGTCTTTTACACATGAAGAAAGTGGAAGGTGTTACTGGTCATTGGCAGGAAAGCCTGTGAAGAGACCAGCATGTGTTTCCTGAGCTGTGTACTCTCCTTTCAGCACTTGGCAAAACTAGCTCCTCCAGACTCCCTTGCCACAATACATAGCAACATAAACAGAAGCGATCTGTGCCTTTTCCTGCCCTGACCCATAACAATGCTCACACAAGATTAGGCATCCTTTCCTCTCATTTTATGACTGAATGAAGTGGACCCTGAGACAGTCAGTCACATGGGTCTTATGGATGGGCCCTTGCAGTCCTTGAATAACCACAAGAAAGACCATCAATCACATAGGATTACACATTGGTTTGAATTTCATGAGTGAGAATTAAAGTTCTATATTGTTAAGTTCTGAGGGTTTTGAGTTTCTCTCTTCTAACAGTCATCATTACTCTGGATAATACTTCTCTTCATATGTGATTTCCAGCCAGTTATTCTCTTTGAAATCCAACCTTGCATACCAATTCTCTCAAGACATTTTCAAAAATCTTGTGTAGATTTATCTAAAGTAACATTTCTCAAAATGCTATTTATAACCTGCTCTTCCCAGAATCTTTCATGCCATCATAAATGGCATTTCTCTTCTATTAGTTGTTCAGGTCAAAGACCTAGAATCATTGTTAAATTCACATTTTCTCTTGCACTCTAAATGTACACAAGTATTATCAGGTATTCTCTCAAGATATGTCTAGAATCTAGCCATTTGTCACTGTCTGTACTATCACACCTGGGTGCATAATACTGTGAATTTTCATTTGGGTTTATTTCAGTGGTCTCCAAGCAGGTCTCTGCTTTGGCCCTTGCTTCTACTATAATCTATTCTTAATACTGTAGCAAGAGTAGGTTTATAAAAATAATACTTTACATTATATAATTCTTTTTCTCAAAGCCCTCTGAAAACTACCTGATCCAGAATAGAATTTGATGTCCTTAGCTTCCACTAGATCTGCCCCTACTTAGTTATATGACTTCTCCACTTCCTATTTTTGATCACTTAAATCTATTTTGATTACACTGGCTTTTGTGAATCACTTGTGCCAAGCACAGTTGCACCTCTGGGCCTTTTCATGTGCTGTGCTTGTTGGCTAATAACTCTTGATATTCATAAATCTCACTCCCAAATTTCTTTTGGATCTACAGTGTTAAGCCACCTTATCATTGAATTTAATAGTCTCTTAATAAATAATGGTTGAATAAATAAATAAATTTCTGATGCATTTTTATCTCTGAAAATTTTGGGATCTCTTGTAATATGCTGAAGTTTCAAAGGGATGTAGCTTAGTGTGGTTATTCTTTATCCTTTGTGCTACACACTTTTTGCAACTTCTCATTCTGGAAACTCCTATACTTCAGTTTGGAAAATTTTCTTTTTAAAAAAAATTTATTTATTTAATTTTTTATTTTTTATTCATTGTACAATTAGGGTACAACTTTCATTTCTCTGGTTGTACATGAAATAGAGTCACTCCATTCGTGTAATCATATATGTACTTAGGATAATGAATACATTATATGAACTTTCCTTCCCCCAGCCCCTCCCTACCACTCATTTTCCTCTATACAATCCATCCTTCTTCCATTTTGACTCCTGCCACACCCTATTATGTATCATCATCCAGTTATCAGAAAAATCATTCCGCCTCTGGCTTTTTGGGATTGGCATATTTCACTTAGCATGATATTCTCCAACTCCATCCATTTACCTGCAAAAGTCATAATTTTACTCCTCTTTATGGCTGAATAATATTCCATAGTGTGTACCACAGATTCTTAACCCATTCATCTATTGAAGGGCATCTAGGTTGGTTCCACAATCTAGCTTTTGTGAATTGAGCTTCTATAAACATTGATGTAGCTGTGTCACTGTAGTTTGCTAATTTTAAATCATTTGGGTATAGGCCAAGGAGTGGGATAGCTGGTTCAAATGGTGATTCCTTTCCAAGGTTTCTGAGGAATCTCCATACTGCTTGCCAGAGTGGCTGCATCAATTTGCAACCCCACCTGCAATGTATGAATGTGCCTTTTTCCCCAGATCCTCACCAACATCAACTGTTGCTTGTATTCTTGATAATTGTCATTCTAATTGGAGTGAGATGAAATTTTAGGCTAGTTTTCATTTGTATTTCTCTTATTACAAGAGATGTTCCACATTTTTTCATATATCTGTTGATTTCTTAAAGATCTTCTGTAAAGTATCTGCTCATTTCCTTAACCCATTTATTGATTGGGTTATTTGTATTCATGGTGTGAAGTTTTTTGAATTCTTTCTAAATTCTGGAGGTTAGTGCTCTGAGGTGCATGTGGCAAAGATTTTCTTCCACTTTGTAGGCTCTCTTTTCACATTGTTGATTGTTTCCTTTGCTTAGAAAAAGCTTTTTAGTTTGAATCTATCCCAATTATTGATTCCTGCTTTTATTTCTTATGCGTTGGGATTCAGGTTAAGGAAGTCTGATCCTAAGCCAACATGATGAAGAATGGGGCCTACTTGTCTTCTTTGTGGTGCAGGGTCTCTGGCCTAATTCCTTGGTCCTTGATCCATTTTGAGTTGCATTTTGTGCAGGGTGAGAAATAGGGTTTTAGTTTCATTTTGCTACATATGGGTTTCCAAAATTTTCTTGAATTGTTTTCTTCGTAATCTCTCTTGTGCTTTCTTATTTCTGTACATCTGAAATGTTTTGCATTTTTTTCTCTCTGGGGACTTTTTACTTGATCTTTAATAATACCCTTTAGTGGATACTTTTCAAAGTTTCTGAGATAATGCATTTAATTTTCAATTACAGTTTCCTTTTTTGTTTTTGTTTTTTTTTCATCTTTTGAAACATTGTTCTTGCTCTTGGGTGCAGCACCTTCCAATGTCTTTTGAATCTATTCACTGTGTCTGTTAGGAGCATTTCTGCATTGACTCTGTTTTCTCTAAAATTTTCCTTTAAAAGGATTATTTGTTTAGGCTCTCTTGTCCCTGGTAGGTGCTGCCCTTGAACATGTGCTGATTATCACTGCACATTTCAGCTATGAAGGAGTGTTTGGAAGTGATGGGAGTGCTCATGGATGCTAGTTTCAATGGAGCCTGATAAGGTGCAACTTGGAATTTTCTTGATGCATCTTTAATTTTCAGCCTGTATAATTCTTTCCTTTTGGGTAGGTCACTTTCTCCAGAGAGGAATCATCTTCCACTTGCTGCTTGAGATGGGTTACTGTGTGTGGGGATGGAAATAAGTAGGGCTTCTAGCATTCTAGAAAACAGGCAGGAAGGGAAGATGGGAGTCTAACTGCTCAGTACCCAACTTCTCCTGATTTCTTCTCTTTTCAGTGAGATTACTTGCTCCTACTTTTGAAAAAGTTTGTTTTCTCCAGGTCTGAATTTCTCTTGTTCAGCTTCTCTGAAAGTTTAGGATTCAATCCATATCTGAGGTGGGGCAGGACAGTCATCAGCAGGGGGCGTCCATTGCCCCCAAGCTTCTTTACACAACCTGTCAAACTATCTTTCCATTTTTAGACTAAGCATACTTGGTGCTTCAAAGATACTTGTTCTCCAGATCCTGAACATTTTTGTATAAATAGAATACTTTCCTGTGTTCTTCAACCCCTACCTCAAGTCCTTGCAAATGTAGGTTTTAGTTTTCTCTCATCTGCTAAGTCAGACACTTGCCCATCTCCTTAACAGTTTCAAAAAAAAAAAAACCAAAAAACAAAAAACAAAACAAAACAAAACAAACAAAAAAAACCCCACTATGAACACATCCAGTCTCCTACTATCTCCCATTCTATCCTTTGTGTATTTATCACTTACAGTTTTTTTTTTTTTTATTTGGTTACTGGGGAGAAACATAGTTAGTATCTCTGTTCAATTTGCTTTTCTTTCCCAAGGGTCTCTTCTTCCTGAAGCTCTCAAGGGCTCTGACCTTTATCACTCTCTTTTTCTGGTTCTCCTGTTCCCTTGCCCTGTCTGTTCCTCTCATCTGCTTTTTCATTTGCTTCCTTTAACATTGGTGGTTCCCAGCCCTCCCTCACTGTTTCCACTGGCATTCATTTTTTGTGTGTGTGTGAGGGAAGATACTGGGGATTGAACTGAGGGGCACTCAAATACTGAACCACATCCCCAGCCCTATTTTTTATTTTATTTAGAGACAAGGTCTCACTGAGTTGCTCAGGGACCTCAAATTTACTGAGACTGGCTTTGAACTTTCTATCCTCCTGCCTCAGCCTCCTAAGCCGCTGGCATTCCACGTGTGGACCACTGTGTCTGGCTCCACTGTCGGGGTTTCCAGGACCCCCAGCCTTGGGCATGGTCAAGATGGCGCCTGATGCTGAGCCAAAAGCGGCCAGCTATACAGTAAACAACCAGCGAATTCCAATGATTGGCTAGTTAACGATGTGATTAGAGCATGCCCCCCTCGTGTACCTATTCTATGCCTGCAGCTGTCCGCGCGTTTACCTCGTGTGCTCTCCCCTGATTGGTTGAAGTGTATATAAGCCTGGTGGGTGGGAGAGTAGAGAGAAGCTGAGGCTGAAACTGAGCAAGAAGCTTGGAGTGTGTGGAAGCTGGGAGCAAGAAGAAGCTGAGGCTGAAGCTGGGAGTAAGAAGAAGCTGAGAGAAGAGAAGCTGGGAGTGCACGGAAGCTGGGAGTAAGAGAAGTGTAGGAGAGGGACTGTGCATAATAAACTTCCAAAGCTTCAGACATTTGTCGTGTCTCTCTCTGCGGCCAGAGGGAACGCGATACTCCACTACTATTCTTCTGCAACCAATTTTGCTCAAGTGACCCAGATATTGTCTCATGGTTTTATCAATCCCTGTGGGCTGATAACACATCCTCCTGTCTCCTGCCCTAATCTTGTCCCTTAGTCCACATTCCACTATTCAGTTATCTCTGGACATAGCCACTAAGCAGTGTCTGGTGTTCAGTGTGCAGGAAGCACATGTGGTTCTCTTCTCACACCAGCTCCTTCCTTCAGATTTGCATCCCATTACTGCAGTCATTATCACCATCTTAATCTTCTACCTCTTTCACACTCCAGGGAGCCAGATAATCAATCGCCCAATCCTCCTGGTGATTCCTCCCATGTATTTCCTTGAACCCATCCCCTCCCTTTGCATGATGATTGCCCTCATAACCTCCCTTCTGCTCAACTGCCACAGCCTTCTGCCACCACCTGCTTCAGTCTCTTTCCTCTTAAATTCATCCTCTGCTCAGGTATCACAGTGTAATACCTGCTTCAGGTATTACACGAAGCATAAATCTCATTACATCTCTCCTCTGCTGAAGCCCCTCCAATGGCTCCCCTGCATGGAATATAGTCTATGTTCCTTGATGCAGATCACGAGATCTTCCATAAGGGGCCTTAGGTTGTCTCTCGCTGCATTTCGTTTCATGCCTCACCTGGTACATTCTGTCCAGTTGTACAGAAGGGCCTTTTTCCCCTCCCCCTAGGTCTCTTGCCCTGCACCTGGGCTGCTGTGATTTCCTTTGCCTGACTTCCTATTTCTGCCTCACTCCTACATGTACTGAGACTCAATTTCTTCTCTTCTGTTATCTACCCAGGAAGCAACTTCCATGTTCTGTGTACCTTTTCTGTGTACTCCTATATATCCATTCTTGTTTATTCCAGTGACCCTGGTAAGTTCCTCCAGAGAGGGAATTTTCTCTTGCACTTGGTCCCTGGAACATAATTGGGAATTAATAATTAGAGGTTAGATTGAAGTGAACGTGCTTATATGTTACTTCTTCGTGCGAACTTTGAAATTGCAAGGGTCTCTAGTGGTGCAGGAAGCATTGGCATATGGTGAAAACAGTAGCACATTGTGAGACAAAGGTGATCACTGACCTCATTTTCCATCTGTTGCACGTTTCACTGGTGCAGGTCAGGAATAGCTGTTTTCTGAGCTTGAGGTGCTGTGTGGCAGGGAATAAAGAAAGTCAGACAAAATTTTTATTTTTCAGTCCATAGCTTGTAGGTAGGGAGCAGAAATGGCTGTGACTTTAACCATGGGTTTAAGCAAGTGATTTTATCCTACCAGGTGGTCCAGAAGAGGGTTGATGAAGGATAGATCCTACAAATGCCTGGAAAATTGGACTAGCTTGGTGGTGGTGCAGGGGGGCAACAGGGTTGAAACAGATGAAGAGTGACATCTACTTTCACCTTTATCACCTTTGAAAGTTCTCTTGGTACAATCCACATATCTGTGAGTCAGGTCCAGTTTGCAGATGGCAGCAAACATCCTAATGTTGCATGTAGGCACTTTAAGACAAGCGCTCATAAACAGCTCCCATGCCCTGGGGGGCACACAAAAACACATTTCATTGATGACTGCCAAGTTGCTTCCTGAAAGGCAAACAGTGCATTAGGCCTTCACAGTTCTTATGCAAATGGACTATGAAATTGTGACTTGATGCTCCAAAGCTATACCTTTTTTCTCCTTGATGATGATTAAGACAAATCTGGCTTAATTTGATTGGGAAGGTGTGGGTGGGTGGAAGAGAGGGGAAGAATGACCGATAAAGGGGAAGGAGGGGAAAGAGGACACCCTCTTTAACCCAGTGCTTCATTTGACCTTCAGGAAATTGGAATAGAGATCCCTTGACTTAACATTTGTCTGGAAATTAACTGCCTGTGTTTGTTCCAGGCCCTGGGATTGATGAAAAAGCCAGGGGATTCTGATCTTAGAAGAATAATAAAGGGAAATATCTGAAGCAATTATTAAATATTTAAAGAACCATCTCAACACTAACTTGCCGGATGGAATGAATGAAACTGAAATGATTTTTAAGCATTCTTTTCAATGGCTTGGTGAGAAATTCAGGGATTAAAATTTCCTTGTGCTGTAAAGAAAATATTCAGTTTGTTTCTGTGACACTGGTGTTTCTGCATCACCTTTCATCCCAATTGTTAATTAAGGAACATCACACCCAAGAGGTGGAACAAAGGAGGACTCCAAAGGGAAAGGGTATGGCCAAGGTTTTTGGTTTTCTTTTTCTCTCTTTTCTTTGCCATGTCATTAAGCTGAGATGTGCAGGGACAAGGGGACTTTAATCACCTGTGCAGTGAGACATTCTTTGTAACATAAAGGGAATGAAGAGCTTTGGTTTCAGTTTCTTTTTGTTTATACTGGACAATGTGAGACAAATATAAGATTATTTTTCAGGGTTACCACAGGGTTTTTTCTTCACAGGATTTAAAGTAAATGTCCTGGGTTAACTACTTAGCACTCATTATTGTCCACCTATGGCAGAGGGATCTGTGATACTATGCTAACCATCATAGAATTTCAGTTGCACAGTGTAATTTGATTGTGAGAAATGAAAGCACCCAGTTAAACTTTTAATTCTTAGGTTCTCTTAAAAATAGACATGATCATGTGATATAATTCTGGCCAATGAGATGAGGAGTAATTGTAATGCCAGATACTAGAAAGGCTTTTAAAAGGATAGTGGGTTTTTAAACTTGCATACATTTTTTTCTTTTTTCTTCCGCCTGCATGACAAGATGACTGTAAGGACAAAAAATATTTTCTAACAGAGGATCAGGAAAAGGCTAAGAAAACTGCAGACACTTCTCTTGCCTATTGTATCTTTAAGTTTTTGTGCTGATCCTGAATCTCTTCTGGACTCCTTTTAACATTAAAAAGTCACCACTTTGGGTATACGTGACTATTATTTGAGTGGTACATTACACAAAACTAAATCCAGTTTCTAAGAGGTACTGCATTTATGAGAGCCCTAAATTTTTCATGAACTGGATTAATGTAAGCAATAATAAATATCCCTCTACTGAGGGTGACTGGACTGGGCATGCTCATGTGATGGCAGCTGATGAAATCATGACCAGTGAATTGTGAAAGGAAATATGCTTTTCTCCTGAGGGAAAGATTTCTGTAGTTTAGAGAAGAGGCATGTCAGGAAGGATGGTCTCTTTTTCTCTTAGACATTACCTTGGTGTGAACAGGATATCAGGAACTATGAAAGCTCTCTTGCAACAATGAGGGATACTAGGTTGGGCATAAAGCTGATGACACAGAGGATATTTGATAAGAACCAGCCCTTGATGACATCAAATAATACAGGAGAATGCCCATTAATGGGTTTTGGGCTTTGGGAGCTAACATATTTTGGTGAGAGTCAACAAGTTTCTCCGTAAAGCATCCACATAGTAAATACTTCAGGCTTTGAGGCTAACACTGTCTCTGAAGTGTGACAACAGTCACAGATAGCATGTATGCAGTTGAGAGTAGCTATGTTGCAATTAAACTTTGTTTATAAAAACAGGTAGTGAACAGGATTTGACCCCTGGGTGGCAGTTTGCTGACCCCTGGTTTAAGTAGTTGACTTGAGATTTTCTGCTGCTTCTGTACATCTTCCCTGATGCAGAATTAGAGATCATAATTCATGAAATCTAAAACCTCTTCCAACTCAGAAGTTTGGAGAAAGACAAGTGGCTTGGGAAGAAGTTCAGGGATAAAAATTACCCAGTGCTGCAAAGAAGAGATTCTGAATTCAGTGGGTTTGTTTTTCCCTTTTTTGTGACACTGGTGTTTCTGCAACTCCTTTCATCCCAAATGTTAATTAAAAATCAGCATGACAGGAGGTGGATCAAAGGAGGAATACCAAGGAAAAGGGCATGGTCAAGGTGTTTTCTTTTTTCTTTGAAGTATCATTATGTGAAGGCATGCAGAGAAAAGTGAAAAAGAACTTAAAAGTAGGAATGCAAAAATGTACACTTGGAAAGAGTAGAAATAAGGCAGACTGCAATGGTATGCCTGCCTCAGTTGAATAGCAAAAAAAAAAAAAAGAAAAATCCTTAGGAGCAGCTGATGGATGAAGGGAATCCCACAGAACATGACTGTGCTTTAAAATTTTTAATCATTTATTTGACACATAAATAAAATTTTGGAAATATATGTAATAATAGTTCTTAATATTCCACTATTGAGACTTTAATCTTGCTAAGCAGATATATATACATATGAATTTTTCTTTAAAAATGCAATAACACTATACATGCTGATTTATTGTTTATTATTTCCACATTAATCTTGGATTCTGAACAACAGATAAAATTTATAATCATACAGCAAAATCATTATTTGAAGGTTGCTTAGTAGCCCATTGTATAAAGGTAACCATTTATTTAATTGGTCCCTTATTATTCTTTCATTTTGGTTGTCCTCTTCTTGGCTTTTGGCTATTTTGTAAAAATCTGGGCATATTCTCTTATGTTGGGAAGTTCTGTCCCATTCCTTTCCTGAACTCTTCTGGTCTCAGATGATAATGCGAAGCAGACAGCAAAGAACACTTTTAAAATGTTTCAGTTTAACACTCGAAGCATCTTCTATTCTGCTCTGAGTGAAATCCTAATGAAGTTATTTTTCCAGATGTGAAACCAGTGAGTCTTCAGGGATTTCAATGAGAGCTCTACTGTTATGCCTATTATTTTGGCTGTCCTTCTCTGTGGTCCACTTAGTACTGAAGTCGTGAGGTATGGATAACTAAACTGACTGCTTGTCACCAGCAGTAACAGGAATGGACTCGAGACCTTCCTCCTCTACTCTTCTTTCTTTCTTTCTTTCTTTCATTCTTTCTTTCTTTCTTTCTTTCTTTTTTAACATCTGAAGATTATCTGAATCATTTTCAGCATTTAAATTTATACTGTTTTAGTTCAGAATTTTTTAAATAATGTGTATCTTTCAATTGATAAGTATGCATGCTTATTGGACGGGATGAAACAGAACAACTACCTATATGATTAGATGAGACACTCCTATTCTTATTTATCTACAGTATTAGGAAGGAACAATGATGTAAGTGCTCTAAATGTCATTTACATACAGCTCTAGAATGGAACCTGAGACTCTGAGAAGGAAAGTTGTCGGGGTTCCCGGGGCCCCCAGCCTTGGGCATGGTCATGATGGCGCCTGGCACTGAGCCAAAAGCGGCCAGCTATACAGTAAACAACCAGCGAATTCCAATGATTGGCTAGTTAACGATGTGATTAGAGCATGCCCCCCTCTTGTACCTATTCTATGCCTGCAGCTGTCCGCGCGTTTACCTCGTGTGCTCTCCCCTGATTGGTTGAAGTGTATATAAGCTTGGTGGGTGAGGGAGTAAGGAGAAGCTAGAAGCTGGGAGTGCACGGAAGCTGGGAGTAAGAAGAAGCTGAGAGAAGAAGAAGCTGAGAGTAGGAGAAGAAGCGAGGAAGAAGAGTGCGAGTGGGGACATGAGCCGAGCGGGAGAAGTGGAGCGGCCGAAGCAGGCATGAGCCGAGCAGGAGAAGCGGAGCGACCGGAGCAGGCGAGAGTTAAGCAGAGGGAAAGAGAGCGAGAGAAAGAATAGAGAGAAAGGGATAGAAAAGAGGGAAAGAAAGGAAGACTGTGCACAATAAACTTCCAAAGCTTCAGACGTTTGTCGTGTCTCTCTCTGCGGGCAGAGGGAACGGGATAACTGGTGCTGAAACCCAGGAAGATGAAAACTTTATAAAGAAAACAAGGTAAGATATCTAAAAATTTTTTTTTAATAAGTTAAACCAGTTATAAAAAAGTTAAAGGGTGTCAGGATATGCCATCAGCAGTCCTGGGGATACGTGGAATGTGGTCCAGTTAAAGGGTATCAGGATACGCCATCAGTGGTCCTGGGGATACGTGGAATGCAGTCCAGTTAAAGGGTATCAGGATACACCATCAGCGGTCCTGGGGGCATGCGGGACGCGGCCCGATTAAAATAAAAATAAGGACACACCGAAGGTGGTCCGGTATCGGGATACGCCAGCAGCAGTCCTGACGCGTGGAACGCGGTCTAATTAAAAGTGAAAGTAGAAACACGCTTGAAGCAGTCCAATTAGGGTATAGGTAGCACGTGAAAAGCCGCTATAAAAATTTTAATGCACACTTGATAGATAGTTTTCCTTTCAGTAATCTCGTTGCTCCTGGCAGCTTGGCCACTGTTATTGTAACTGCCATAACTGAAGCTATTCAAATTAGTAACAATGGGGTCTGAAACGTCTAAATTCAGAATGCAGCAACCCCTCAGGGAGCTATTAAAAAACCATGGGACGCCATTAAAGGAAAAAACAGCTAAAGTATTTCTCGATACTGTGGAAAGGGTTTCCCCTTGGTTTCTGGATGAGGGCTTTTTGAATACCCTACAGTGGGAACAGCTGGGGGAGGACCTTCATATAGCAGATAGGCAAAACCCTTTGCCAGTAGGCACTATGGCTACTTGGTCTCTTATTAAATCCTGTCTGCAAGATAAAAACAAAAAACCTTCACTCACCGAGCCTTTAGCTGAGGGAAGACAGGTTTTGGAAGAAATAAAAGAGGAACGCTCATATCTTTCTCAAAATTCAGAAAAAGGAACTAATTCAGATGAGGAACTATCAGAAGGGGAATTATCAGGAGAGGAACTGGAAAAAAGAGTACAAAGATTAAGACTAGATGAAAAGCCCCCTCTAGTGCCCGTGTTGCCTAGTGCAACTCCCATAAATAGGGAACCCCCTCATGAAGCGTCCGGTTTTGGATTATGCTCAGAATGGAGTCATCTTGGATCTGTAGCATATCCTGATTTGGAGGATGCTCAAAATCAAAGATTCCATCAACCCTTAGACTTCAAAATAGTGAAACAGTTAAAAGAAGCAGTTAGCACATATGGTCCTCAGTCAGCTTTTACTATAGCTTTAGTAGATACCTTGACATCATTAAACTTAGTGCCCCAGGACTGGACTAATCTTGCTAGGGCCACTCTGTCTGGGGGACAGTACCTTATGTGGAAAACATCATGGCAAGAAATATCTACGGATACCGCCTGCCGAAATGCAGCAGCGGGGAAACCCCAAGTCGATAGGGACATGCTTATGGGCGTAGGACCTTATGAAACCCTTCAGGCACAGCTTAATTATCATCCAGCAGTCTATGTGCAAATTGCCGTGGCTGCAACCAAGGCCTGGAAAACATTACAAGGAGCAGGAGATTTGCAGGGCCAGTTGTCAAAGGTAACTCAAGGGAGTAGTGAGCCCTATGCGGACTTCGTCGATAGGCTAATTCAGACAGCATCACGCATCTTCGGAGATGCAGAGCAAGCCATGCCCCTAGTAAAACAATTGGCTTACGAACAAGCCAACAAATGGTGTAGGGAGGCCATAAGACCATGGAGAAACAAAGACTTGTCCACCTATTTAAAAGTGTGTAGAGATATAAATGATACTTCGGCGCAGAGCAGTGCCTTTGTAGCAGCCATAGACAGACAAACCACCTTGTTGTCTGCCGCACTTGCACAAGCCCAGGGCAGATTCCCTTCAAGAACTAATAAAGAGTCTGTAGGATCATGTTTTGTGTGTGGACAGATGGGACATCTAAAAGCCACTTGTCCAAACAAAAGGCCACCCCTTACCCAAGGTGGGAACATCTATACAAAAAATAACTTGGGAACCAGACCTGGGCTATGTCCAAGATGCAGAAGAGGAAATCATTGGAGTAGTGCCTGTCAGTCTATTAGAGATAAGGAGGATAATTTCCTAGGTTTGAATCCTAAACTTCAAAAAACGGGAGACAGGGCCCTCCCCGGGGCCCGCATCAAATATACGGGGTAATTCAACAAGTTCCCCGATGGTGGTATCCTCCCACAGAGAAGGGGAGTGCAGAGCCACCTCAGTAAGTGCAGGATTGGACATCTGTGCCACCTCCAGGCCTTGACATTGCAACAGCCGTGATCATTGCCATCACAGTCCTTGCAGTAGCAGCATTGACACAACCATAACAACCATCATTTGGCCGAAAATACAGCTGCAGCCTTACAGACCATAGAGACTCTATCAGAGAATGGACTTACTATAAGAATAAGTGGATACCTTGCAAGAACTTTTGGGACTGGGATGCGTTTATTCCCTGAGAGCTGTTTGTGTTACCCGTATTGTAACTCTACTGGGGTGTATATTGTTTCTGTATTTAATATGGCTATATGGTTTTTCTTCTGTTTATAGATTTGTCAAACAGCGGGCAGGCTTAGGAGCTATGGTGGTACTCCTCTGCCTTGGCCTCCTTCTCTTCATTCGTTTTGGCATGCATCTACGAGCTAGCCAATAGAGAGATCAGATTATCTTTCATCAGGCCATGACCGCCCTAAAGGCCGACAGCCCCCCATTAGTATGGCTCTTGATGCTGAACCGGTAGTCAAAGACGGGTAATGAAGGAGGTGGCTGTGTACCAACCTAAGACAGGAGCTGCAGCATGCTCTGCAGGCTCTGATGACGGGTAAGGACATATGCTGACCACTCAGCCTAAAACAGACACGGTCCCGAGCCTTAGTTTAATAATAAAGAAGGGGGATATGTCGGGGTTCCCAGGACCCCCAGCCTTGGGCACGGTCATGATGGCACCTGGCACAGAGCCAAAAGCGGCCAGCTGTACAGTAAACAACCAGCGAATTCCAATGATTGGCTAGTTAACGATGTGATTAGAGCATGCCCCCCTCGTGTACCTATTCTATGCCTGCAGCTGTCCGCGTGTTTACCTCGTGTGCTCTCCCCTGATTGGTTGAAGTGTATATAAGCTTGGTGGGTGGGGGAGTAAGGAGAAGCTAGAAGCTGGGAGTGCACGGAAGCTGGGAGTAAGAAGAAGCTGAGAGAAGAAGAAGCTGAGAGTAGGAGAAGAAGCGAGGAAGAAGAGTGCGAGCGGGGACGTGAGGCGAGCGGGAGAAGTGGAGCGGCCGAAGCAGGTGTGAGCCGAGCGGGAGGAGTGGAGCGACCAGAGCAGGCGAGAGTTAAGCAGAGGGAAAGAGAGTGAGAGAAAGAAAAGAGAGAAAGTGATTAGAAAAGAGGGAAAGAAAGGAAGACTGTGCACAATAAACTTCCAAAGCTTCAGACGTTTGTCGTGTCTCTCTCTGCGGCCAGAGGGAATGCGATCGCAGAGAGAGACACGACAAACATCTGAAGCTTTGGAAGTTTATTGCGCACAGTCTTCCTTTCTTTCCCTCTTTTCTAATCCCTTTCTCTCGCTCTCTTTCCCTCTCCTGCACTTCACTCTTCTCCCGCTCGGCTCTCGCCTGCTCTGGCCGCTTCGTTTCTCCCGCTCGGCTCACACCCGCTTGCATGCTTCTACTCCTACTCTCAGCTTCTGCTACTACTCCCCCACCCACCAAGCTTATATACACTGCAACCAATCAGGGGCGAGCACACGAGGTAAACATGCGGACAGCTGCAGGCATAGAATAGGTACACAAGGGGGGCACGCTCTAATCACATCGTTAACTAGCCAATCATTGGAATTCGCTGGTTGTTTACTGTATAGCTGGCCGCTTTTGGCTCAGTGCCAGGCGCCATCATGACCGTGCCCAAGGCTGGGGGTCCTGGGAACCCCGACAGAAAGTGTCTTGCTCAATGATGAACAGCTAGATAGAGGTGAGGCTGATGGAGGATGCAGGTGTTCATGGGGACTCTGCATTGTCCTTAGGGATTCAGAAAATAGTAAGAGGAAAGTATATTTTGGAAAGTGCCCATCTAGGGGTCCAAGAGTAGGGGTGTCATGAGAAGTGGAGAAAATGAGCACAGAACAACAGATGTTGTCCATGTAGAAATAGCAAATCTAATATTAGAACATTTGGTAGCAAAATATTTATTGGTATGAAAAATTATCTACAAGGTTACAAGGTACCATAAGAAGTGTGCTCCCATTTTTGTTACCAAAGTAACCTCATATAGGCATGACTAACTGTCTATCTCTCTATCTCTCTATCTATCTATCTATCTATCTATCTATCTATCTGTCTATCTATCTTCTATCTCTATCTTCTATTAAGTTATTTTTCAAGATGCTCCCAGTTTTTATTTTAGGGTATTGGAAACTGGGTGTTTTAATTTCATTCTTATGTTTCTGAAATATTTTAAAATTCTTCCATAATAAGCATGTATACTCTTTCTAGTATGAAAAAGTGCTATATTTAAAGACAGGCACTTATTTAGACATTTATAGGTCATTCTTTGCAAGCATATGTGTATACTAAGATAAGGAAAATTCTTAAACATTCTTTTGAATGAATACTATTATTTCCTTCATTGAGAGCAACTGTTACCTGGACTGTACGACATATTCTTTGCAGTTTTCATCCTTCCTCATAGTTCTAGAGGACAGACTATGTCTTACTCAATGACCTGGTGTCAGAAGCATTTTGATTATTGGCTTTTGTTTCTTTGAAGTATTGACTGAATATGAAACTTGGAATACCTCATTCTAATGTCACTGAGACTAAGATTAGTCAGTGAAATGACATCAATAAAAGGCCAACAAATGGGATACTAGGTATAATTCTTAAATCTTGAATGGGGAATGGGGGCAGCAAGAGGCAAAATTTTCCATGTAGCCCTCAGTCTGGCTGAGAATCATGAAATGGAGTGATGTTTCAGATGCTTTGGAATTTATGCAGAGAATATGGAGTTTCTGTGATCTTGGTGTTTTCCAGAAGGGCCATTTCCAGAAGGATGCTAGGTGCATGAGGGTATGAAGGGAGGCTTCTGGAGAAATGGCAGAAGATTTTGAGAGAATTGTTCAAGGGACCACAAACTTTACAAATCCCTTTGTCATGGACCACATAAAAGAAACAGGTATTTGGTGAAATTTAAGGGAGTTGAATAAGTTGTATTTTCTTTTTTTATTAGCTTTTGATTCACAGTTCAGTTAGAGGCAGAGGGACACAGGAGACTCAGAGTGCCATCAGAAGTATGGCTGTTAGACACTTCACAGAAGAAGATGTACAAGTAATCAATCACCAGATATATGAAAAAATGTTCAACATCCCTAGTAATAAGGGAAATGCAAATCAAAACTACCCTAAGATTTCATCTCACCCCAATTAGAATGGCGATTATCAAGAATACAAGCAACAATAGGTGTTGGCGAGGATGTTGTGAAAAAGGAACACTCATACATTGCTGGTGGGGTTGCAAATTAGTGCAGCCACTCTGGAAAGCAGTGTGGAGATTCCTCAGAAAGCTTGGAATGGAAACACCATTTGACCCAGCTATCCCAGTCCTTGGCCTATACCCAAAGGACTTAAAATCAGCATACTACAGAGATACAGCCACATCAATGTTCATTGCTGCTCAATTCACCATAGCCAGATTGTGGAACCAACCTAGATGCCCTTCAATTGATGAATGGATAAAGAAACTGTGGCATATTTATACAATGGAATATTACTCCGCAATGAAGAATGATAAAATTATGGCATTTGTAGGCAAATGGTCAAAATTGGAGAATATCATGCTAAGTGAGATAAGCCAATCTCAAAAAACTAAAGGATGAATGATCTCGCTGATAAGCGGATGAGGACATATAATGCGGGGTGGGACGGGCTAGCATTAGGTTTAGTGTTAGGTTTAGAGTTAGGCTAAGGAGAGCGGTAAGAATGAAGGAAAGAAGGACTGTGTAGAGGGAAAAGAGGGGTGGGAGGGGTGGGGGGAGGGGAAAAATAAAATAAACATCATTACCCTATGTAAACGTAAAAAAATAAAAAAAATTAATAAAAAAAAAAAGAATTATGGCTGTTAACAAAATGCACCAGAGCACTGCCAAGGGCCACTGGAGGGGTGGCTAAGCTCTTTCCTTCCTGCAGCCATTCCTCCAATAGCAAACCTTGTTGCTCTCAGTCACCATCTGATAAGATTGGTTGACATTTAAAAGAAAATTCAGACCCCTTGCCTTGGCTTCTGTCCAAGTATCTGCAAGGCTTGTAATCACCCCTTCTCTGGCTCCTTTCATTCCACCAACATCAGCTCCATGAACCCTCTTTCTGTCCAAGAACAGGCTGTGCTTTTCCCCCTTGAAGAATTACATCTCCTGTGACTTCTGCTTGGACATCTCTGCCCATGAACCTCAGCTGACTTGCCTCCATCTTATTTTCCAAGTCACAGCTTCATGCCACATTTTTAGAGTGGGTTTTCTCCATCACCTTACCTAAAACATATCATGTCAACCCCTATATTTTCAACATAGTATTTCCCATTCATTACCTGTTTTTCTTAAAATTAATTTCTTTAAAATCTCTTTTGTTGTTGGAACTGGGGATGTAGCTCAGCTGGTAGAGTGCACTTGACCTGGGTTCAATCACCAGCACCACCACCAAAAAAAAAAAAAAAAAAACCAAAAAAAAAACTCTGTTGTTATTCCAGATATGTAAACCCCATGAGAAAGGAGCCACATAGTCTGTCATAACTTTAAAATAGTCCCCAGCACATGATAGGTTCTCTGTGATATTTTGGAGATCCATGAAGTACATACCCCAGTATCTCTGTATCTTTACTCTAGGAAGAATGCTGTGTTCCCTTGGGCAGATTTGGATATCTCTCTGTTTTACTTCCAGTACAATCTATGTCTGTGAATGAAGAATCCACCTAAATTGTCAATTTTTCCAACACAGGAATAGTGTCTTTTTCATTTTGTATTTTCTGTGCTCTTATGTGCCAGGAAAAATTTTCTAAGTGAACGACTGATCATTGTGCTGTGGACATGACAGGTCCTTGGACATAGCCTCTGAGAAGGAAATCCATTTTGGTAAGTAAGAAGGGAAATGGGGATGGGAATTCCAAGTGATGGACAAATTTTATTTGAGGCTTGTCTTGGGTCACATTTTAAAGAATAAATCATAGAAACAACAACAACAAAATAAAACTGAAAGGTCTATGTGTTGACAAAGAAAATGATTGAACCTATTGGCTTGGAAATCTGAAATGTTGGTTTTAGAAGACTCTTCAGTCTAACCCAGTTTTCTGCTTTTATTAAATATGAAGGCCATCATTCATATTTAGCCACATTGGAGACCTGATTAAATATAATATTCTTGATCAAGACAGAAAGAAAGAATATGCAACCTCAAGAGATTCCAAAAGAGGTATATCTGGAATATTAAAAGGAAAATATTATCTCCTACCTCTTTACTCTAGTTTATTTCTGGAATTTGAAGATTTAACAGCTACTGAGCATATTAATGATCCAGGGAAGCTGGAGCTTTATTTCTTTTATAACTTTTTGAATCTTACTAGATATCTTCCATAGGATGAAATTCCTGCTATTCAATTTCTATAAAGAGTTAAGGGATTTGGAGGCTAATTAGCATGGTAGAGAGAAAATTGTCCCACATGCCATGCCATTTCTCAGACAACCAGTCCTCTAGCTGGCTGTGGAGCTCTGAGAGCATACTTCCAGCTAGAATTTGTTCCCAGCCCTATGCCTACTTCCTGTTATCTTGACATTAAGAAATAACCTTCTTTGTTTCCCCTATTATCTCTTCAGGTATGGGTTCCTGAGGGAAAAGTTTTGCTGCTAGAGCGTCTCTCCCAATACTGCTTATAAATCTAATGCTCAAAAACTGAGGTGTCCCTAGGGTGATAATCAAGAGCTGAGGAACTTGGGGGAGGGGAAGAAGAACAGAGTGGCAGTGGGAAGCTGTGTATACAGCATCAAGTAAAGTGGGCACTAAACTTCATTTCCTTCTCCCATCAGGAAAAAAGAGAATTGCTCTTCCTAAATTTTGTTTGTTTGTTTTTTTGCAATGCTGGGAATTGAACCCAGGGACTGTGCTTGTGAGGCAGGCACCCTACAAACTGAACCATATCCCCAGCCTAAGTGAGCCATATCCCCAGCGTCTAAATTTTGAAGTGAACATTTCTAATCATTGATTTTAAGGATAACTCATAGGAATAGTTAGTTACTACCTGAAACATTATTTTTAGATGGAAGGGCAACTATTCTTATGAAAATAATAGTAAACTTTCCATCATTATACATCTTACCAGACTTGCTTGAAGGCTAGTCTTTCTATTGATGTGGAAGAGCCACACAGGTGTGTACCATCATCTGTGAGATATTTGTGATTTCAAGTTTTTCAAGAGGTCTAGAAGGTGGAATGTGTTTTTTAAATTCTTTATAAAGTCTCTTTAATTCCTTTCTGCATATGTTCAAAAAACAGGGGTGTTTTATGAATCATGTGGAAGAGAGACAGTGCTTTCCTGAGCCCCAGGCACTCAGCAGTCAGTGACTTCCACCTGGGGCACACTCTTAGAATGCAAAATAATCTCACTCAGAAGACTTATGGGGAATTGTGTTAAAAGAAAGAAAACATCAGCTGTGTGACTGTGTGACTGCTGAGGGACAATTTCCTATCCCAAGAAGTGACCTTGAAATGCTGTTCAAAGTGCCTGTGAGAAACCTGTGGCTCATATTAGCTGGAGAACATGTGTGCTTAGAAATGAAGTGCCCTCTTGGGTTGAGTCTACTTTCTAGAATGGGCCACTAATGTATTTGAGTGGAACTGCCCACTGCAGATTTAATTGATAAAGAATTGCATTGCTAAACCTTTTTCAGTTTTTTTTTTTTTTTTTGCCTTGCAATGTGTGTCTTTCTGAGGCTTCAAGAAAAGATGCAGTTGAAAAGACCAAGTAGGATTGAGGTGAGGAATAAGTTTATTTATATTTAAAAGTGGTCATTTATTAAGACCTCACTCTGAGTCAGGGACACAGTTAAATACTTTAAATTATTTTTTGCTTTTAACCTACATGGATACTCTATGACAGGTATATAATTACTTCCAATTTATAGATTATCTCAATTATCTGAGGTGTGGGGAGGTAAAGTGAATTTCCCAAAGTCACAAAGCTTGTAAGAAATGGAACTGGAGTTTGAATCTGGGTCTGCTTGTTCTCCTACTATTACATACCACAATATCTGTACAATAATTACTGTCATCATTGACTGTCACTACCACCAAAAGCAACAATTAACATTGATTGAACTCTTACTGTGTGCCATATGCTATGCTGAATTATCACATGTAATTCTTACAAGGCATTGAGGTATATCTGACTTTTTTCATCTGTATTCCCTCCTACTTACCAAAATCTGCAGATGCTCAAATGCTTTATATAAAATGGAAAGGCATTCTTTCATATAACCTGTACAATACTACCATATACTTCATATCATTTCTAGGAAGCTTATGATAACTAGTACAATGTATGTGCTATGTAAGTAGTTGTAATTCTGTGTAGTTTAGGGAATAATGATGAGGAAAAATCTCTATATGTCCAACACAGATGCAATTTATTTTTTTCCAAATATTTTTCATCTGAAGTTGGTTGACTCCTCAAGGTGCAGAGCCTGTGGATTTGGAGGTCTATTATTCTGGTAGTCTCCATTTAGAAATGCTAAAACTGAGGAGAGAGGGATTAAGGAATTTAGTTACATACCCAGCAAAGGGTGAGGCAGGCTTGGATTCCAGGGAGTTTGATTCTTAGTCCTGCCCTCATCTATTGCATTACCTCTTACTTAAGAAGTACTGGGCACTGAATTAGAAAAAAATTGTATTGCACGTTTTTCTAATTATGTCAAAATGAATTCTATTGTCATTTATGACCAAAAAGAACTATAAAAAAGTAACAATAATATTAAATGTACATCAATGACTCCTGTAGACATGGCCCAAAGAGAAGTTGGGGGCATCTATTACTTTTCTAGTGCTGCCATAATGCAGTATCACTTACGGGGTATCTTAAACAAAGGAACTTGATTATCTCACCATTCTGGAGGCTGTAAGTCCAAAATCAACATGATGGCAGGGTTGGTTCTTCTTCTGAAGACCACAGGGAAGGATTGTACTAGATTTTTCTTCTTGGCTAGTCATCTATGTGTCCACATGGTATTGTCTTTGTATGTGTATTTTTCTCCAAACTCTGTCCTTCATAAGGACATTAAAGTAGTCTTTCACTTATTGCAAATCTCACTCACATATTCATTCATTCATTCATTAATCAAACTTTCAAAACATGATTACTGTATTCTGGATCCTAGGTAGCAATTGGGAGAAAGTTAGGTTAGTGGCATGGTTTCTGTCTTCAAGGCAAGCATGGGTGTTAAACCTTGGCAACCTCCAAGGAGAAGATTCACTATTGTGGGATGAACCACCATGACAATAACCCCTGCTTATGTGGGAAAATCACTGGGGACATGAATAAATGAAACCCTTCCTGGTACTCTATATTAATTACCCTGTGCCCATGGAGGCAATACTTGAAAAGATAAGACCTAGAACACAGACCCATTGAAACAAGGAATGTTCTCTCCTTTCCTCTCAGTGGTGCCTCCAGGGCAATGAGAGTATTGTCCATCCTCCTTTCCTCTTTTCCTCCCTCCCTGCTCCTGTGCCACCACTGTCTCCATCATTGGAAAGTCTCAAAGTCAAGGAGGACAGGTCAGGACATGGAACAGATATTTCAGTCTTTCTTGCAAGGAATAGCTTTAAAAGCTCCCAAAAGTCCTTAAGGAAGCTAGCTAGGGATCAGTTTAGCTGCCACTAGAGGGCTCAGAATGGAGCCTGACTGCCAGGAGTTGTCCTGTAGATGTGATGCCAAGAGACAAATATGGCGTTGTATGCAGAAGCACCTCAAGGCTTTCAAAGACTTGGAAGCCCCTAAGACTCCATGGGAACTGTTGAGAAAGAGCAGGAAGGAAAGTCAAGGTCATGGACAGACTGAGACATTCTGTAGTTGGGAAGGAGCCCATTTCCCCAGCACTGGAGGGTGTTCAGCTTTTCACTGGACTCACAAGGGATTAGAACTGGGGCATATAAATTTTGAATGAGGCTTAAGCTAATGACAGAACCAATCATGGAGTGCTTCAATAGTGCTTGGACACAGTCAGTATGAAGCATGTGGATCCAATCTGTTGAAAGAGAGATCTAGTTTTGTGACCATAGACTTCTGGACACCCCTCTATCCTTAGCTACATTTCTCCCCATCACCTCTTAACTTTCATTTGTATTCAAATTACTACCTGCTAGTGGAGCTAAAGATCCACACACAAATTCCTGAAGGAAAGTGAGGATTCTTCCCCTTCCTGAACTAGGATTGATAATGAGAACTAACTAAGGGTCAAAGAGGATTTTTGTATATGAAAATGTAGGTTCTGGTTAACTGTGTTTACTACAAAGAAGATGCTCTGCTGTTCTGGAAATGTTGTCATATTTTTTTAATCTTTTTTATTAGTGCCTTTTACTTGTAAATAATGCTGAGGTTGATTTTGACATAACCTCACATGGATAGCATGTACTTTTCTCAGTCCTTTTTCTTTCCCTCCCTTCCTCCCTCCCTCTGGCTATTTCTTTTCTCCACTCCACTGATCTCCCCTCTATTTTCTTGTGTCCTCTTTTTATTTAATCAATTAACCTATTCATTTTGGCTTAAAAAATAACTTCAATGACATATCTTGGCTTTATTTGTAATTTCTTTTGAAGTAAAGTGAAAGTTACAGAGGTGAAATTTAAAGGCCCTCCTTAGGGGACCTTATAAGTGACAGCTTTTGGGGAGTTGTGTGTGGCGTGGATCTCCAGGAAAAAGTCAGGGTTTTCTCTTCTCTTTGTTTGAAGTTTGCTCTCTTGAAACAAGTGATGGATGGTTTGTTGCTACAGTCCAGTAACTGTCCACGGATGGGATTTCAGGGAAGAGCTCAAACCTATAATTTCTAACTGCTCTCCAAAGTCTGCTTCAGCAGGAAGCATGTGTGCCTTTCCATTTATCCATTCATGAATGAGTCCGGATGCCATTACACTCAGTGGAGGAGTTAGACTCTTGCCCTGCCATTTGTCCTGGTCTAGACCAGCTTGGGTTCAGGGAGGGTAGTTTGAAGAGCTCAGCATGTGCCTTGCTGGCACAGAACTTAAACCCAGATATTTATGAACCTTCCACTTGAATTGATTGTCTGCTGGAGTACTAGATATGTGGTGGCTAATTCTGTGTTGCTTCTGCATGCGAGGCCTAACTTTTCTCTGATATCACTAGGGCAGGCCTTAGTAAACTTGGGTTCTGGTTCCTGGGGAACCTACCATTGATACTCTTGGTCTGGGGCCTGGGGTCCCTTTTATGCACCCCCAGCATGTCCTGTATTTCACCTATTACATTTATTATAATTAATGCTTGTATTTTAAGTTAAAATTTTATTTGTAAAAATAATAATGCATAAACCTTGTGATTCTACATTCTGTCTAAGCAGAAAAATGAGAGATTACACTCTATTTATGTATGATCTGTCAAAATGTATAAATGTATTGTCATGTACAATTAATTAGAACAAATAAAAATTTAGAGAATAAATGTGATGCTTTTTAAGTATGAGGAGTGATCAAACTTCACTTACTGATTTATTGAATGAGTCTTTGTTCATGTCTATAATGAGCCAGGCATTGTGCAGGGCACTGAGTAGTTGGTGATGAACAAAATATTCAAACAAGACAGAAGTATATGAGGTAAAAAAAAGAAAAACTTCTCTTAAATCAATGGTCTGTCTCAAGTCCTATTCTTTTAAAGGAACCTACTTTTAATAATTTAGAGCAGAAGTTGGCAAATTATGACCTAAGGATCAAATATGGCCTACCATCTGTTTTTGTAAATAAAGTTTTATTGGGACATAACAATCCCCTCTTGTTTACATCTGAATGTTCCATAATTGCCTTCATAGTATGATCACAGAATCAAGTAGCTGCAATTAGAAGTGTATGACTCACAATGATGATGATATTTACTCTCAAGCCCCTCACTGAAAAGAGTCATCTCACCACTGATTTAGAGGGGAAACTTTTTTTTTTGGTTTGTGTATCTTTTACATATGCAAATGTATGAATATTTTGGCCTATACATTTTTACTGAAATGAGTTCACATTATATATAAATATATATGATAATACATAATTTGCCTTTTTCTATTTGCTTGCATAATTATCTCAATCCCAGAGGCCTGGCTTCACTTTAGTCCTCAGCATGGTGTCTGGTACCTTTCATCTTCTCCACAAATATTTGTTAAATGAATGAATGAAAAGATTCCAATGATTTATTTAAAAAGTAATTTGGAGCTTACCCAAGATTATTCATCTACCATGCTGATGTTCCATTATGATTTCTTAGGATGAGAGAGAAAAAGAAATGATTTTAGTTTGTCCCTAGGGAATTGTGCAGCTCCATCTTATGGGTCTGAACCACCTGTTGAGTAAGTTGAGGCAGCAGACAGGCTTACAACTAGCCATTCTTGGAAACGCAGGCATTCTCCTATCGGTTTAGTACACTCTGTGTTGAAACACCAGTGAATACAGTAGCCTTCTTCATTTGGTAATGTATTTAGTTGTCTGAGTACATGGATTATACAGGTCCAATGTCCAAGACTTTGCAATATGTCAATATATTGTTTATAAGTGAATCTCTTAATATTACTTTGTAGCTTGCACATTTGCTGAGGGATGTTGCTATAGTTTGGATGTTGAATTCCTCCAGAAGTCCATATTTAAATACTTGGTCCCCAGGTTGGTGCTGTTGGTAGGTCCTGTGAACTGTTAGCAGGTGGGGCCTAGTGGTAGGTCCTTACATCACTGTAGGTGTGCCATGCTGATATATATAATGGGGGTGGGGGGCAGGGGGTGAGAGAAGAATGGAGAAACTTTAGAGGGAAATGAGAGGGGGGTATGAAAAATGGTGGAATGAGACAGACATCATGACCCTATGTACATGTATGATTACATGAGTTGTGTGAATCTGTATCATACACAACCATAGAAATTAAGTGATGTATCCCATTTGTGTACAATGAATCAAAAATTCATTTTCATGCAATATTCATTTCTACACACTGTAAAATGCAGTCTGTAAAAAATATTTTTAAAAAACAGTGATCGTGGGACCTAAGTCTCTCAGTTTTTCTCTGCCTCCTGACCCATGATGTGATTAGTGTTCTTGGACATGCATCATTGCCATCTAGCACCCTCACCAGAGACCCAAAGTTGTGAGACCACCATCCAATTCTAAACTGTACCCTCCAGAACCATGAGTTAAATGAACTTTTAATCTTTATAATTTCATTACCTCAGACAAATTGTTATAGTGATTGAAAATTGATGAATGTAGATATTCTGCACTAAACAGTATAAATAATGTATTAAACCATCCATAGGGATCTTTATTTTCACTAAAACAGGGAAAGAGAGTTGCTTTCTTGTTATGTACATTATTTTCTATAATTTTTGCAAATCCTTTTTCTTGGATAACATCTTAGATCTCTTACCTTATTTAAATGAATTTCTTTTCTTATTGTGTCCTTTCCCCTCAGGCCCCAAATTCTTCCCATCACATTTTGGCAAAGCCTGAGGTGCAAACAGAGCAGATGTGTTGCCAAGAGAGAGAAGGTGTGTGGGCACCTGGGAATCTACTTGCTACAACCTTTCCTCAAATTTCTGTGTAGGTGGGACATTTGAGCATTTCCTACCATGTAGCCACCATTTGCTGTTGATCTCTCTCTCTCCCTGGAATTTATTTGATTTGGGGACATGGAGTGGTTTTTTGGAGGGAAAACATGTGGTTGTGACAAATGGCCTCCTTGTGAAGCTGGATTCCTTCTTTTTTCACCAGAAACAGTGAGTACCTTTGGATGGTCAGAGCACAAAACAATCACATGTAGTTTTGAAGCCAGATTGGGGACAGGCATTTAGTATAGAAATAGGGGATCCAAATTGAGGAAATGGAGGCCATAAAAGCCATATGCCTCTGGAAGTTGGAGACATCCCCTGGGAGAAGGGAATGTCAAGGATCTTGGGAACCCATTGATTACCAAATTTACCTGCACTTGTCAGGGACTACAGGCAAGGAGCAGCTAACTAATGTCCCCTGGGCCCTTACCTGGCTGAATCACTTTGACCCTTCCCCTGCCCATCAGCTTCTAACTTTTTGAATCTCACCTGCAAAACAGGGCCTAGTCAAGAAGGCAGGAAGGAGAGATAAGGGGGAAGAGAACTGGAGAACAAAAGAGACCTTAACCTATAAAAGATGTATGGTTTGCTCACTTCTTGGGACTCTAGAACATCAGCCATGGTCCCCTTCTCCCTCCAGGGAGAAATCTGCATATTACCTTTAAATAAATCCTGCTTAATATGCTTGCCTTGGCGTGCTTCTCTGATGTTATACTTTTACACTTGAGGAAGCAGAACGCGTCACTGGTAAATGGCAGTTTCATTTACAGTGTACAGACCCTTTCAAACCATCTCAAAAAATCTCTTTGTTGTGAGGATACAGCTGACCTGGTACCCCAGCTGGGAAGGAAGAAGACTCAAGGGCAATTCTAAGGGTTAGCTTCTTTTTATTTGCTCTCTCCCTGATGGTGTCTGCATCTCTCTACTGTCTGTGTAGTTCTTTTTATCCCTATTTTCTTCTGCTTTTTTATATCTCCAGTTTGCCATGTCAATCTGCTATCTTACCAGTTTCTCTCTATTTCTGTTTTATAATCCTACCTTCCTCTCTGACCACATGGAGAAACACATATTCTCATTGGTGGCAGTGATTCTTGCCTGTTGAAATCCCTGGGTGTCTGTACAAATAGATTAACTGAGCAATTCAGGTGATTCTGATAAATTCTCTTTAGACAGAACACAACTCAATTGGTTGAGAATCATTGTTACCCACTTTGATTTCTTCCACCAAAATTCAGGAAAATCCCCCCCTATATTTCTCAGATACTTTTGTGCATACAAGTCACCTGGAGACATTATTAAAATGCTAATTTTGATTCTTTTTAAAAAATATTTGAGTTCACACTATGTATTAAACACGGGGATGCTTTATCACTAAATTATATTCCTAGCCACTCCTCCACCCTTTTTAAATTTTGAGAAAGGGTCTTGCTAAGTTGCTGAGGCTGTCCTCAAACTTGCTGTCCCCCTGCCTCAGCTTCCTATATCACTGGAATTACAGGCATGTGCACCACACCTGGCTGGATTCTGATTCATTAACTCCAGATTGGGGCAGGATCTGTAGCAAGTTTGGAAATGATCCCAATGTTGCAGGGTGATGGAACACATTTTGAGAAACAGGGATCTTGAACCATGGTCATCAAAATGTAGTGTCCATCAGAACCATACAGGGATTTATTCAAATAAAGATTTCTGGGCACACTCAACAGAACTTCTGATTCTGTAGTTGTTGACTGGGATCTGAGAGTATGCTTTTATAACACATTTCCAGGAGATGCTGCTGCTGCTGCTGCTGCTTTGTGACCACACTTTGAGAACCATTACTCTAAAGCTGCAATGTTCAACCTTGGCTTTATGTCAGAACCAAAGGGTGAGTTTTGCAAAATTCTTATACCCAGCCCACCTCCCCTCAGCCTGATTTAATGGGTCTGCAGAGTAGCCTGGCAATTGTGTTTAAAACCATCACCAGTTGACGAACATAATGGACAAATTGAGTGAGAAACCTTGTAGAATTTAATGAGTTAAGTTGATCTTTTTTTCAACCAGTCCATGAAATTGACTTCTCTGGAACAATTTCTAGTTTAGGGTCTAAATAGCCATGGTCATAAAGGGTTCATGTGGGTAAGTATAACATCTCAGGCTAAAAAAGTTGTGAGTGGGACAGCTGCTGTTACAAGAAGCCATAGCAGGAATAGGACTGAGGTTACAGCCCACTGAGAATAACAACACCCAATTCAGGGAATTGCCATAGAAATGATTCAGTATAGTTTGTATGTCCTTGGTGCAGAGTAGACATCTGAGCACTTGTGGCAGTATAGACAGTTGTCATCATAGAAGTTACTGTGATTGTACTTATTTACTTATGAGTGGGGTCCATGGCAGCTACCCCGAAGGGCATCACCAACATTTTTTATGGCATTAGGAGACAAACAAAACTCATGGTTCCTGACACCACCAGTCTTCACACTCATGAATTATGAAGCTACCTGACTTCGTCCTGTTACTGGTCTGAGTCTCTTGGTTCTGGGGCCACAGCTCTCTCACCTAAGCATCCTGACCATTAAGCACCTGGGTCAGTGTCTGGTGCATGGTATTACCTTCCTGTAAGGGGAAGGGTAGAGGGATATGCACATTGTCAGGCAAAGTAGCATGATAGAGTTGCCATTTGTGCAGCTCTGCCTCAGACTCAGTCTCCATCATAACTTCATGGAGGCGGTCTTTGGGTGATTTGCTTGCATCTCTGGAAAATTGCTCAATAATTTCAACCTGGCCTCTGTTCTACTGAAAAGGTAAACAATTTAATACAATCACTGTGTTTCATGAATAGAGATGATGAGGCCCAAAGAGAGAAGAAACATAGATCTCTGCATGTTGAATTATATTATTAATCATCCTATGGCTTAATATCTAAATGGAGCCAGTAATTTGATTATAGGGGACAGAAACTTGCCAATCTGTCTTCCTTTTTACCCACAACTGGGGAGCTTGATCAGGAAGAGCAGTAATGGTTTTTTATATGTGCCATGCATTGTGCTAAGCACATTATAAATGTGTTATCTTATTTCATTGTCACAGTAACCTTAGAAACTTGTGACTTTATTAACTCCAGTTCATAAATAAGTAAAATAGTTCTAAGAGGAGATAACATGTATCCAAGATCATACTGATAGTAACTTTGAGGGCCCAAAAAATTGGATCAAAGAGCCCATGTTCTTTACCAAAGTGCATTCTCTCTATGCTTTGAATGAGACCACTTAGGGTAACCCCTCCAAGAAGGGATAAGTGAGTGAAAAGGAGGCAAAATCTGCTTTAGGTGTTTAGTTTCCAGGTAGCCTTGTTCCTTAAGAGTACCCCTGACATGTTATTAAACTCATGCAGTTCAAAGATCAGATGGGATCCCTGATGACTATGTCCAAGAGTTTAGGGAGCAAGCCCCTTGCACCTGACCTCTTCACCCTGTTTTCCCTCTGTCCTTTGGGTGTGGGTGATCTTGATGCTGTGCTTAAGAAGAGGACCCTGGAAATATGTGACTGGGTAATTTATAGTAATTGTAGAGCTCACAAAATATTTGGTGGAATCATTTCTTTCAGAGTCATTCTTGAAATATTCCTCAACTTCTAGGGCCCAACTCAATACAAGACCAGCATTTCTTGGAAAGAATAGTGCCCCATCAATAAACTTCTTTTATCTTAATTTATCTTAATCAATGTTATTTCAGAATGAGGAGTGTCTTGGAGGCTGTTGCATGGTTTGATTCCAGTTGCATATCTGAATCTGTGCCATTTCCTGTGGTCACCTAATAACAAATGAACTCTGTATCATCTGTCTTCATGATAGTGCAAATTATCTCAGAACACTGCTGGTGGGGGAAAAATCAGCTAAGAGGGTCAGTTCAAAGGAACCCAGTGAGTGGAGAAAGACACTAAATCTACCAACAAATATAAGTGGACTATCCCTTTTCTGGGAATACCTTTGGGAATTTCAATAGATTGCAGGGCTAAGCCTTCCAATTGGACCTGGGGCCACACAGATTCATTCTTACTTCTTTGATGCAGGAGTATGGACAGGAAAATGAAGGTGTTCACTCTTCTTGGTGATTAGCTGGCTGCCAGGGGAATATGCAGAAAGAATTTTCAGTCCCAGGAGCCCTGCAAAGCTGCCTTCAATAGATTTTATAGTCTCAGTGCTTCAGACTTTAATTTATTTGACATTTGGTTGTTGAAGATGATTTATTTCCCCCTGGCTTGTTTCTATTATCTCAGGCACATGAGAGGGGGGAAATTTAGAGACTAGGAAATAGGAAAGAATTTCTTTAGGTCTTGGCTATGCACACTGTGGTCTCTGGGCCAGGGAGTTTGCTAGAAATGCAGAATCTCAGGTCCCCTGCCAGATATACCAGATAAGACTCTGCATTTTAACAAGATTCCCAAGTGATTTTTGTTCCAGTTTCAGAAGCACTGCTCCGCTCCATAATGCCTCCTGCTGGACCTGGAGATGCTCAGGGAGTGTTTTAGTGCAATTTTAACACCTGCACTTAGTGCGGTTCCTGGCACATCTTCCTTCTCATCATCACTCCATCACAATGAGTAGCACTGAAAACTGGGTGGACACGATGTGGTGAGCACAATTTGATGTGCTTTGCAGATATTTTCTCATTTAATCTTCAAAAAACTGAGAAAAATATTGTTATACTTATAGATGAGCGAAGGGACACAGAGAGGTTGGTTCATTAATTTTCTTTTTTTTTATAGCTCAATGGAAGTGAAATTGAGGAACTGAGCTTAGAGGAGGCACTTTTAGGGAAATGAAAGGAAAGAACTTGCTCTTCAAGTTTGGTAGGCATGAGTTCAGTTTTTATTTGTTCTGCATATAAGCAATATAGCCTTGGGGTATTATTATATATCTTAAAGATTGCTGTGAGTGTTAAGTTCAATAACTTATGTAGGATGCCTAAACTGAATTCCTGGAACATAAGTCTTTCCTATTCCTTTACTATTTTCTACTCCTTCTTTCCATTTTCTTCCATTCTCCTACCCTGTGGTAATTTCCTGCGGGCTAACTCTGGTCCATCTTTCAGGACTAAGGACCGCTGCCTGTATGAGGTGTATAGAACTGAGGTTTAATTGTGCATTAATGTTCTTAAATGTAGTTTAGAAAGGACTGTAACATGAAGCCTCAAATCAGTTGTCAACTAGTTAGTAAGCATCCATGATTTCAGCGCTTAACTTGAACACTTGCTTGGATCTAGGTCTGTGCCATCGAAGAATTTACATTCTGGTCTGTATTGAAAGCAAACATGTTTAGGTGAAATGGATGGAAAACATTTGGGTTTACCTTGAGTGCCATTTCTAATTGCTACAATTATGACCAAATGACATTCAAGAGTGAAACAGAGGTGGGGTTAAACATACATACTCAGGCAAATAGAGCATGTCTGATTCTTGGTTATGGTGCAGACTAGTTGCATGGCACTGGAAAGCTGCCTAACCTTTTTGTGCCTCAGTATGCTCAGGTGTAATATGGGGTCAATTAAGCCTGCTTGCTACATTATTGTGAGGATTAAATGAGTCAATGGATGTATAGCTTAGAGCAAAGGCCTGGGTCATATCAGCAGCTACTGTGTAGGTGATGGTTTGCATGGATCTGTAGCCACTCTGACCGCCATCTTCTCATCTGTGTGTCAGGGATAATCCAAACTCTCATAAGTTACAAAGATTAAAAATGACCACAAATTGGGTGTAGCATGGTGCCTGGCATGAGCATTTACTCTGTGTGACAGTCTCATTTTGAAGTGTTAGTTATGTTCTTGCACTCTGCATTTATAAACCCACTTTGGGAATACCAAGTTTGAAATTTTTCTAAGACCCAATTTACTTTACTCATTGGTCTCATTATGTGAATCCCTAACAAGAGAGGTAGATGTCACATGAGCTGAAAACTACACCAGAAGCAATAATAGTGATAATGGATCAGGTTAGGATGTTTTCCAAATCCTCCTTGGAGAATTCTCCTCTCTGGGGTGGTGGCAGGGAAGATGTTGACTAAAATGTCATTTAGATAAGGGGATGCATCCATGGCAACTAAAGAGACTGGAAATAGGCTGGGAAGAGTCCACTGGCAGTGGGTCAGGTGACAAAATGATGAAAATGCCATTCATTAAGTGCTCTTCTGCCAATCATAAGCAACACTTGCCATTCTAACTGTCCTAGGTGAGAGGTGACCATAGTGGACCTATGCAGCTAATTTCTTCGTAGTTCTTGGATGTGCCAAGTCAACATCAAGCATTACCTCACCAGCCTGCTGAGAAGTGAGAAGGCACAAAGTGACATTTTTCTTATCTTATGTATTGGCAAGGTTGTTCTCAGGAATTATTTGAAGTGAAACTCAGTGCCTATCTCACAGGTCTCCCTGTTTCTTCCCTCCTTCCATCTCACAGGAAGCCTGCCTCTTTCCCTCTCTCTGCTCATTCTGAAGCTCTTTCTTTTGGGGCCCCTCTCTATTCTGTCAAAATGAGGCATTTAGATGATTCATGAGGATTTTAGATGATAAATTATGCAGCTTAGGATATTTCTTACCCTTGAGAGCATTTGTTTATTAAACCTCTTTAAAGACTGGAAAGAAGGTAGTTGGGAAAACATTTTAGGGACCTCCTTTTACAAGTTGCCTCAACATTGGTAGGAGAAATCTGGGTTTTGGTTTAGGACAAAGCACCATTTTCCTCCAGGTACATTTCACTTATTTTCAGGGACTGTGGGAGCTTCAAGTTATTTTCATGGCTCCAAGAAAAGCAGACTTTGCTCCACATAAACTGCCCTCTGTTCTTACTGTCTTACTCCAATAGCTCTTGACTTTTAATTTGGATTCTCCTCTCTGCTCAGCTGAACCTGCCCATGGCTCACACTGGTTTCATGTAGCTGCACAGCTGGGTCTGAAGACATGAGGAATTACCAAACTCAAGTAAAGAAGTCTACATCAGTGCCTCAAATGATAGGATGCCTCATTTCAGAACAGCTGCAGACAGTTACAAAGTCGGTTAGTTAAAAATGTACTTGGACATTTACCATGATTTGTCAATTGCAAGTCTGTGTCTTGGGCTTTTCCTTGTATCTTTGGAAGATCACAGTTTAGACTTGGAATGTAGGTAGGCCCGTGGCTTCAAATCCTGTCCCCAGGGAACTTTTTGGAAGTCAATTATGAGGCTCTACCTCAGTGCCACTGAATGAGGTCTTTGGTGGTTGGAGCCCAGGAATCCAAGAATCAGTATTAAAAGCAACAACAACAGCAACAACAGAAATTATGATACTTATACAACCAGTTGGCAACTAGACCAAGTGGCAGCACTTGAAAACCACTGCTACATGTTTAGTGTATCATGATTGAAACTTAGGCCCAAGAAACTTGGCCAGTGTTCCAGTGTGAGGTTGTAAGCAAACACCATCCACATTTAGTTTTATGATTATCAGTTTCTTTTTCTTTGGTGTAACCACATAAATGTTGTTGACAGCTGAATGGGTTTTGGTGGGAAGGTGCCAAAGCATTTCCTGTTTAAAGAGTTGAATAACTACTTTCACTGAAATTGATACTCAAAAGTCTCATTCCTTTATATTGTTAAAGGCTTTAGTTTTATAATGTCCCTCTAGGCCTACTTTTTCTTTAAAGGGCTTTCTATTATAATTAAAGAATACTTCATTGCTGCTTAATTTCCAAACCAAGTGTGCATAAAGAATTTATTGATGCAGTGTTGCTCTCAATTTTTGAAATTGCTTTGTGTAACTTTATTAAGTATGGAAGTCAGAATGCTAATTTTTCTGATTGGAAAGGGGAAAGGGATCTATCTATTATTAGACCACTCAGGTGGTAAACAGCATTGCCCCCCAAATTTGTAAACTCTATTTTTAGTCATCAGATTTAAATTGTAAATGAAACAGTGTTGATGCATTAGAAAAACACATGCCATGTTTTGTTAGCATAATCAGAAAAATAAGGTTGCTACACTTTTCCTATCTGCCAATCATTGTATTAAAAGCTTCTGCAATTTTATTAGTATTCTCTGTCTGCAGATGTCAGTCAGCTGTGAAATTGAAATTTCAAACGTGAAGTATTGCAAAATTGAAATATTATATTTTCATCCAGAGTGGAAACTGGGAAAGTCCATTTTTTTGGCAGGAAAAGAAATGGCATGACCTTGTCCACTGGATCATTCTCTGCCTAGTCTTGAAGGCAGTCTTGGGTTTGTCCCTCAACAAAAAAGAAAGAAAGGGACTCTTCATTTCTGTGGGCTTTCTCTGGCAATGATCAATAACTACCAACCCATATTTTTTCCATCTTTCACTGAGTGAATTGGAGGTGACTGGAGAGGTTTTGGTTATTGAGAGGGGCAGTGATTTCAACAAAATGTTAACTCTAATGGCAGTAATGACTAGGACTGCCAAGTGGCAGATACCTGAACTGACCCTGAAGCAGTGGTCAAGATGTACAATTGGTATGTCTTTCTCAAAATGCTCTTTTCTCTCTTCTTCCCTCGGTAATTCCCAGTCATTCATTTAGTCTTACTTAAATGTCACTTCCTCTTGGACAATTTCCTCCATCAATCTCTTCCATTTACTCTAGGCCAGGTTATTTTTACCTGATTTAAACTAGTATCACCCCAATCATGTACTGATTTTCTCACTTAAAAATCTACATTCCTTGATTGATTTTAGACTTTCTGAGGATCAGAGATGCTGGATACCTTTCTTGGTCATTATTGTGTCTCCAGGCTTAGACTAGTGTAAGCATGGACTACTGCAAGTACAGAATAGTGCAAGTTGGATGGGTTAGTATTGGTTAACACATAAATGACCAAATAAGAGAACTTGTAGAAATGGTTTAGTTAAGAAGTATCTGGAAGACAGAAAAATCAGAACTAGGTTAAGGAGACATAGAATGGAATTCCAAAAGATGTAATCAAACATGATGGCCAGAAATATTACACTAATAAAATAATGGGCAGTGTCTATAATTGTAGAGGTAAATTCTGAATTAGAGTTATAGGTGGAGGGGAAAAACTGAGGTGGGTCCTTTATCTTTAATTTCAAATATGTAATATTTTGTAAATACTGTGTTCTTTAGATGGAGATGATGAGGATGTTTCCCCATGTGGATGAGTTGTGAAACCCTAGGTATCTAATTGAACTGAAGAGATCTGGTTTAAAACTTTTTAAATGCAGTGCTGAGTCCAGATAAGTTTCTCCACAGTGCATTTGTGCTATCACGTGAGTGTGTCATGAACATTATCTCATTCAAGATTCAAAAAAAAAAACTATGATTATGGACACCATTTACATTTTCCTTTTACAGGTGTGGAAACTGAGGTGCAGAGTTTTTGGATTTAGACAAGGTTATGCTGCTAAGGAGTGGGAAATCCGTGTTTCAAGTCTATGACTACTGGATTCCAAAGCTCATCAAACCTCTCACACTTAATGAGGATCTGCATCACCACACAGACCAGAATACAGGCTTAGTAAGACTGCATTTGATTGCTTTGAGGAAGGGTTATGGGAAACCAGAAGGACTGTCCACTGGATAAACCTGAGAGCTTTCACAAGTTGGTCTGGAAATGAGACCAGACTGGTAAAGTCTGGTCCTTGTCCCTGGGTGGGAGGAACTATTTCTTGATTTCACAGGAGCTTTACAGAAGCCACATCTGCTGTTTGTGACTCTACCATGCAGTTGCTCTGGGCAGCTAGGCTCTGCTCTCACAAACCTTTTCTTGAGTTGGGAGGCTGCTTCTTTGAAAACCCTACAAAAATGGGAAGCCATAGTGAAGTGGTTCTGGAGCACAGTTGATGATGACTTAAGCTCTGCCTGAAGCTAGCATATCTGGGTTTAGATGAGAGAACAGAGCATGTGGCTCCCTGAGAGCTCCAGCTTCTCTCTGTGCTAGTTATGTGGTCTTGGTTCTCCTACCTGCTTGCCAAGACCAGATGAAAGAGACAAGACTCCACCCAACTTGGGGCAACAAAATAAATACCATGAAAAAGAAAACCCTAAGAGCTGCTGGCCCTCCTTTTTAGGAGTTTCTTTGTGTGGATTGCCTTTGGTGTTTCCTCTTGATGGCCACATCCATGTTTTATAAATTTAATCATCATTACTTTAATAGTGATTAACATAATTTGAAGTCTTTTACCATGGCCTATGCTGTGAGCTGATTGCTCATCACAGAGGCATTCATTGTTTACAATACTGCTCTGATGTTGGCTATATTACAATCTCTATTCACAGATGAATAATATCCCACAGCTTGGATGGGCTTAGTAACTTTCCTAAGATAACATGATACTAAGTTGCAGTGCTGAATGACCATCAGATCCATCTGACTCCAGAGCCCAGCTCTGTACACCAGAACCTCATGCTTCCACTCTGCACATGTTGAAGAATTGACTGGGCCACATTCATGGGCATTGTGTTTGAAGTCACCTCTCTGGTCCAGCTTTGAGGTGCACTTTATCTGGGAGGAATATTGATACAAGCAGGTGGGTAGTCATTTGTGCTGCCAGAACTTCTGTGTGCCTGTGACGGTCCTTACATCAACAATGTACGTGTGCACCTGAAGGATCCCAGAGGAAATTAAATCTACTTAGGAGCCAGTACTTGTCCAAGGGCTAGAAAAGCAGCACCAGCTCATTATGTCTCCTTTGGAGAGCTTTACCAATGTTTTCATCCCCAGGCTATCAGTCTGGTGCCTTACAAACGCCTCTTTGGCAAAAACTCTCCAGGAGGCACCTCCTATTTTTGAATACCATCTTCCTTTACTGTCATGGTTCTGGAATTTAATTATGGAGCCTGGAATAGTGTAAGGTAATATTTCATCTCCTACTGTACTTTGTTCCTTTACCCCTCCAGAGAAGTTGCTATTTCCATGACTCTCTTTCAATTTCTATTTGGAGGCAAGCTTGTCAAGGGTCTTAACTGCTGTCTGGTGGTTGCCTTTGGGTTGGTGTATCACTTATGATTTCTTCCCAGATTGGCTGACACCAGCTTGGAGATTTGCTTTCTGTGCACTCTCTTTAGAAAGTTCACAGGAAACTTGATTATAAGAAAGGTTGAAATAGAGCAGTTTTTGAACATTGAAAGAATGCTGCCATTTCTCCTGAACAAAGGCAAACAGAGATCAGCGGCACATTTGAGAAACTGTAAGTTAGCATCATAGTTAGTCCCCTTAATTATACTTGGAAGATGGCTCATGCCCCAAAGCCTCAGTTTATTCTGAAGGATGGCCTTGGCTGAAGTCCCCAATCTGTGCTTAGCTCGGCAGAAGGGTGGGCTGTTTATTCTGAGTGTGTAATCCTTCATCCTCATGTGTCAGGCAGCTGAGACATGGATTTAGGAAGTCTCTGGAAAACTGTAAAATTTGGGATTTGGAGAGTTGAACTGTGGCACAAAAGGTATCTTTTTCTTTTGTAGGATTATAGCACTGAATGCTTTCATCTTATAAATATATTTTGGTGTCTTTGAGAGCTGGTTGACTTCATGAAGTAGGGACCACCTCTAACAGAGAGCCATTGCCTTTTGAGATGCACTCCACCTGTATTATCCAGGTGGAACTTAAATGCTATCCTAAGTGTTCTTCTAAGGGAGAAGAAAGAGGAGGAGGCAACCTGTCATGGGTCAAGGAATGCTGATAAAGAATAGATTGCTTCCTAGCACCAGCAGAAGGAATATAACCCTGGGGACACCTTGACCTCAGACTCTGACACAATACATTTTTGCCATTTTAAGCCACCTAACTTATGCCATTTTTTACAGCAGCCACAGGAAGCAAGTACACAGCCTTATCAGTGTCAAATAAGCTCTTACATTTTCTTTTGGTTCAAGGGGTTTTGTGTCCTGCCTGTGTGTGTCTCACATCTTTTTCTGGATGTATATATGTTAATTACTGCAGATGATAAGATACTCTGTGATTTGAAAAGTTCTTTATTCTGAGAGTGAATACATGTTGTTTACTCACAGCCCTCTTGGGGTTAAATGCCTGAGCTCTGGAGTCCAGCGGGCTCTGGAGTGGCAACCTAGCCCAGTAGTTAAGAAGTAATTAACTAACTAACTAACTTTTCTCTGAATATATCCTCATTGAATTTTGTCCTTAAAGTGTAGTGAAACACTAGGGAGTAGTGTAGAAGAGATTTCTTGTATCAAAATCGTTGAGTCTAAATCCTTTCTCCCTTTCTTATTTGCTGTGTGACTTCAAACAAATTACTTAACTTTACTGTACCTAAGATTTTAATCTGTGAAATGGGTATAATCACAGTTATCTCATAGAATTTTTGTGAGGTTTAAGTCACTAAATGCATGTGGCACCCTCATTCATGAAGGAGGAGACCCTACACAATGTTACTTGATCTATTTTATCAGTACAGTGCCTGGTACTAGTAAAGGGACAAATAAATAGTAGGTAAATCTGTATTACAGTTGAGAAAACCTAAGCTCAGCAAGGTGAAGTAATGTGTCCAGTATTTATACAACTAGTTAATGGCAGAATAGGGGGCACCCGATCATAAGTAAGGTTGTGTGTATTCGCAGAGAAGAAAATATTTCTGAATAAAATTTTGGAATTGATATGATTTTGTAGAATTGTATTCTCTAGTTTCCCCAGGATGCCCCAGTGTGGTTGGCATTCCTGTTCAGCATTTTAATTTATTATTTCAGTTCTTTCTCACTTATTTAAGAAAATTAACCTGGCTCTGCTCCCTTCTCCTAGGGGCCCCATTTTCTTCCAGGGGTGGTATTTACTCCAAAATATATCATGGCTAATGAGCATGTGGGTGTTGATGTGTTCATATGAGCTCTTCTGGATACCTGTATTTTGACATAACTATTTGGTTTTTCATGACTGAGGTTTGTTGAAGTTTGGGAGGAATGAATCAATAATATCCCCTTCTTTTGTCTCCCAAAATGGATCCAAGTGAGTCAAATCAATGATCACAGTTAACTCAGATGAGCCATGGGATAGAATGAACTTTCAGATCTGCAGCCTGATAAGCTTGTTAACTTGTCACTCGACAATGCAGCAGACTTTTCCTGTCATTAGCATTACAGGACACTTGTGTGGAGACAGTTTCCTTTTCTCTTAATCTGGTGGCAGAAAATAGATGATAGTGCATGTTCTTGGCAGGAGGTTTATTTCTCAAAGAGAACTCAGTCAGGACAGTGCCTTCATTTCTGTAATTGCAAATCAAGGAAGTAGAACTAGATAGCTTGTAAATGTCTCTTTCTCCTTCCTAATATTGAGTTTTATTCAATTATAAAAACATTCCATCTAACTTACCCACATTCATGCCAAGTTATGACAGATAGTATAATCAAGATGTCTTTACCTCCTCAGGGCAATTTCCCTGTATGACACATGTCTATGACCTTCTCACTATTCTTATTTCAATGATAGGATGAAAATAAGTGGCTTCACCCTAAAATAATATATTCAAAGAGCCATATAATATTTGTAATGCTTATTGGAAATGCACAATGTTTTGCCCAGAGATAGACCATCCTGCTTCTCAGGTTAATGGATTCTCTTCTGAGGCAATCATAGTAGAAGGCATCAGTGTCAACCAACCTCTTAATCCCTTCCCTGCTGGTAAGCTATCCTCCTCTCCCTGGAGGACTATTAATGGAAGGTGTTTTGGAAAAGTCTGCAATTTAATGGCTGACTCTTTTATCAGTTTTATTTTGGTATTATTGAGGAATCTGGCCTTTTTAATTTGTGGGACTCCCACTTAACTTAAATTGTCAGCTTCTGGCAGAACTTTCTCTTAATAAATGGATATTTCTCTCCTTCTCTCTTTTTGCTTTTAATAGCTCCAGACTAATTTCACCTGTCTCTTCCAGACACTGCTGGAAGGAGCGAGAAGTATTCCCACACACCTGCTCTATTGGATGCATCTTATGTGCCATCCCACATCTTCCAGATCCCCAGCTTCTAGGTCAGCCTTACCTACCACCAAGGGCAACCAGTCACATGCAAAAGTCTCTGATTCCTCCTGACACTGTTTTGGCTTGAAATGCCATACTGTATGGCAAGGGATGTGGCTTCCTGGGTGACAGGATGTATCCAAGAAAAACAGAGAAGTTGACTTTTCCTAGGGAACAGAAAGCAGGGCAGAGAAAGTACATAGATTCCCTCTCCTTCTTCCAACTGGTATCACAGAGCCACAGTTTTGCCATGCAGTCTGACTGTTGAGAGAGTCCCATAGCTTAGAAGATATAACAGCCTAGATACCAGCAGTGCACCTGTAACTGTTTATACTGCAAGAATCACCAGGGTCATTGAGTGTCATCTGTCACTTCCCAGGTTTATCCCTCTCTTCTCTTTGTCATCACACTGCTCTGGGAGCCCAATTTCTTAAATAGAGCAGCAGCACCTGATTGTTGTCTAATTTAATTTCTAGGGAAGCTGAGACAATTCCCCAACATTGTGACTTTTTTTTTTTTTACCATTTCCCATTAAATTAAAGAATTGATCTGATATCTGGTTTGCAGCCCAATGTGTAATAGTCTGAAGTTCAATGTAATGGCTTTCCAGAACATAGCAGGAATTATCAGCTGTATAACCATTAAAATCTGGGTTCCCCACTTCCCAAAGTTTCAGTAAGGATTCATTAGTCATAGGGCTGGCTGCATAATTCACAGGAATCCATTGCTCAGAAAGCAAAAAAAATCACTGTTAAGAGTACTAAAATAGAAGACTTTTGCTTTTCTTCCATAGTCTTTAACTTATGTAATGTTGGTTTTAAGTGCAAATACAGGAGCACTTAACTTCTTTTGTGGAATCAGTGAAATTACAGTTTGGATTTTATTACTTGACATGTTTTGGTGTTTTCTTCCTAACAGAGCAATGGAAATGAGCATTGCAATTTAGCTCTATCTACTGATACTCTGTCAATTTGCCTTACTGATGAAAGAAGAAGGGCTGGTAGGAAGGAGAGTCATGAGTTGCCCATATTTTCTGCTCATCTTATGTGTCAGTTATTCCAGGCTGCCTTAATGAAATGTCTTAGACTGGGCTAATCTGTGTCCTTACAGTTCTGGAGACTGGAAGTCTGAGATCAGAGTACCAACATGGTTGAGTTTTGGTGAGGGCCCTCTTCCTGGTTGCAAATTGGAGCTTCTCACTGTTTGCTTATATGGTTGAGAGAAAGAAAAGTGGTTCTCTTTTGTGCTTTTATAAAGTCACAGTCCCATATATTACTCTTCTCTCTCCATGATCTCAGTTCACCTTCATTACACTTAAAGACCCTGTCTGTAGACATAGTCACACAGAGGGTTATGGTGTTGATGTATGAATTTGGGGGAGGGGAACATAATTCAGTTCATAGTGTTCTAGGTCACCATTTTTAGCATAGGTGGTTAGCTGTCATGGGGAAGCAATGGGAGTAAGCAAGTATCTGGTAGCATGCTGTGGTCATTCATTTTTCACAGGATGGCATTGCCTTCTGCATTCAAAGCAAATTCTAGTTCAAATAGGAAAAGTGATCTTGTGGGGCTGTCAGTGTCTCTCCCTGTGTCTGCAGTGTGAGATACAGTGCCTCTACCTTGTACAGTTTGTACACCTCCCTGGGCATCCATACATTATGAGTCCTTGAAATCCTGTGCTTATGGAACATTGCAATCACTACCAGGTAAGCAGAAGACATGCCAATGACATTTGTCTCCTCTGCTTGTGTGCATGCTTCATTATTCCTTTGACTCACTCACAAAGCCTAAGTCCAAATATCAAGTTACTTAAAATTTAAAGACAGGAAGAGCAAAATTTAAACCAAGCATGGAACCCTTTGGTGTTACCATGAAGCCAGCCCTGATTGGTCAAATTCAACAAAAACAAATTAAATTCTCTTACCTGCTGCACCATCTTTTTGGTACCAGCTGTATTTGCTTGTATATAAAATTTTTAAAAATTACCTGGACACAGAGTGTATTCTTCTTCTGTAACAGAAAGATCAGCAGTTCAGTCTAGGTATAATGGCTCCACAAAATCATCATAAGATCAATATATTTCTGTCATTTTACACTGCCACTTAAAAACTGTGGCTTTCAATCCATAGTGGTAAGATGGTTTTTGCCCTTTTGGAAGTAAAATGACACACCAGGTAGGAAGAATGGAGAGAGAGAGAGAGAGAGAGAGAGAGAGAGCGCACACCAGTAGGCTAAAGAAGTCAGCCATTTGCTCTGTTTAAATGAACTTTATTTTATAATATTCTTAATTTTTGGAATTATCAATTACAACTTCTGTTTCCTTCTCACTGGTTATGATTCTATTACTAATCCAGAGTAAACTGCAAGGGAAGCTGGGTGATTTGGTATTTTTATCAGAGCTCATCAAATATAAAGAGTTCTACTAGCAATGAAGAAGGGTAGATTGGATAATTTGTAGGATTCAAGTAGTACCTGTCTATCAAACTGATTCCAAAATTTATTAGCAAGCAAAAACACTTCCATGATGATCATGGAATCTGTGGGTCAACTTGCTTACAGTCACACTCTCTGGGGCCTCAGCTGAAAAGACTCAGAGATCTGGGAGTGACTCAAACAGCTACAACTTCCAGAAGTTCCAACTTGGGATAGGATGACCCAAAGATGGCCTCATCTAGGTCTGTCAACTGTACAGAGTGTGACCTCTCTGTGTGGCTTGAGCTTGTCTCTGCATGGAGACAAGGTTCTGAGAAAAGGTGCTCTAGAGACCTTGCCAGAAGTTGTATGGCCTTTTCTGACCTATTCCATAAGTTCATGTGTGTTTCAGTTATAAGCATGTCATTAAGGCAAGACCAGATTCAAGGGAAAGGGGAGGGCCAAGGTCAAGATCATGTTGCAGAAAAACATGGGGAGTGAGAGAGGTTGTTGCAGTAACCTGCCACAGTTGACTATGGGGTTCAGTGATCAGTGAGGTGTTATAAAGGTCTATTATTTTCTGTGCTTTCATGTGATTCTGTTCTCTGGATGGAAAAGAAAAACTAGGCCTTTTTTTTTTTAAACTGGATTTTTCACCCATTTAGAAATACAAAATGGCCAGTGTGTATAGTAATAATCATTGTTTTTGGTGTGTTCTGTGGGATTAAATACTTGGATAAATTCTCATTACCATTGCTACAAATGTGATTAAGAACAATTCCAACACCCCAAAGTATTCTCTTGTGCTTCCCCTTGTACTTAAATCCCATTCCTCTTCTAACCTCTGGCATTCTCTTATTTACAGACAAAATTTGCTTTGTTCAGCAATGCCCAAAATAGGCTGCATATATCCTAGGCAATGCACAAGGTGATCCAAAAGGGGATAAAAGGAAAAAATAGAATTTGTTTCTATTTGTTTTTATCTCATCTTTTTACATTTCAATCTTTGTTTTAAAATGCACATAATATATTAGTACTGCAGCATACACAAATAATTTATAAAGAAATAAACCTATTGGGAGGGTTGTTTAAAATTTGATTCTGATAAAGATAAGTGAGTAACAAAAAATTATAGAACTGGAGATGTGGTAGACCTCTTACTTGTCTAACATGCAGAAGGCCCTAGGTTCAATTCCCAGAATCCCACTCTCCCCACACACTGATTATAGACTTAGATTGCTATCAAAAAACATTTCCTCTGAGTTGAAAGTGGCATGGTTTGTTTACAACTGAACTTTTACTTAGCCAAATGGAATAGTGAATGAAGGATAAGAAAGAAAAAGTATAGTCATCTGAGTTGAAATTCAGATTCCTCAAATGAGGTTGTAAAAGATTCTGCAATCACTTTCTAAATTCTTGCTCCCCCAGATCAACCGTGCTCCAATGAAATGGAGGCCATTTCTGTCACTCATTAAAATCTATGCCTGGAATTCTATTTTCTGAGGACACAGGAGTGGATAAGATAGTTTCTCCTGAAATGTACTTTCTGGAGCAGGAAATACAAGCTAAACTAGTACACAAATAATTTAGAAAATTTTAGACAGTGGTCAGTTCCATGAAGAAATAAAAGAGGGTCATGGGATGTGGGATGTCATGGGATATCCTAGAAGATCTCTCTAAGAAAGTCTTATTTCAGCTGAAATCTGAATAACACATAGTCTACTGCATAGCTTCCAGTTAGGTTTGAGAATTTGATAGCAGGTGGAAATTACACTTGGATTTTTGTTCATTTTGTTGATTGATTTTTAAAAATCTATGTAAATCTTTGAGTGCTTGCAAATATTTACAGAAAAACTCTATGCCCACTTTGCCCTTCAATGTGGAGGTCCATGGAGGTGAATGAGGAGGAAACCTTGTGTCCAGGCAAAGAGGTCCTGGACTTGATACATAAGCCCTTCCATGGTGGAAAAACATCCAAATTTTTCACCTTCCTGAAGGTCTGGGAGTAACTGCTGGCACGGACTCAGGGTTACTATGTGTATCATCCAGTGACATTTGTGGCTAACTCCCTGGAGACCAAATGAGAACTTATCTTGGTGACTACCAGTGTGGCATTCACACATCAATCCACACCTGTGCTTGTGTCATTTCCATCTCCACAGGTACTGGGAATAAAAAGGCAAATGAGTCTGTTTTCTTACAGCCTTTCTAGGTTTCTCCTCACCTGAGTAGTCTACATCTCCTTGCATGGCAGTTTGGAACTTAGATGGAGCAGCACAAAAACAGAATTAAAAATACAAAAGATTTTCTTTTTCAGAAATCAAGCCCATGAAAGATAAAAGAGAAGAGTGGACAGGAATATCCAGAAGAAGTAGGAAGACTGTGATTCAGATTTGACACCTGCTATTGGAGAGGGGAAAGGAGGAAAGATTGGGTTAGAGGATCCTCAAACTTCAGAGCAGCTCTGAGGAAGTCCCATTGAGTCCAAGGGGGAATTATAGGCAGTGATTGTTATAGAACTTCTGTGCTGAACAGAAATTGGTAGATCCTAGAAGCCCCATTGCCTCAGAGAGATTATGCCCCTGGACCAAGCACTGCAACTGATCCCAAAGGCTCATTGACTGTAACCTCTCACTTGAAGGTGCTCTTCACAGCAGGTGCCTCCTGAGAGGAGAGCTAAATGGTGCTTTGCGTGGTGGTTGGGACTTGTCCTTGGCAAGCATCCATCTTGCCAGCTTCAGAATATTTTCACATGGAGAATGCCACCCCTGGATCCCTGTTTCTCCTTCAAATAAATTTTATGAGCTCTTTAAAAAGGAACTGTGGAGCAGTTTTGTCCTATGGAACAACCAATATGAAATTCATGGTTATTAACTTTAATTAATTAAGTTTTGTATATCTGCGGTTTGGAATTCTAGAGGGTAGAGTATTTTACACTGAATTCAAGTTGACTATGAACTCGAATCAACAAATGCAGACTGTAACTGATGCAAGTGGGTTGGAAACTACTGTGATAGAAGCTAAGGGGCAAAGGGACATTGACAGAGGAGCTGTGGAGAAAAGGGGACTGAAGTCACCTGGGACCACATAGAAGTGTGGCAGAAACACGTATAGATAAAATTTTTTTTCAATTATCATGAATTGAGGAAATAGGAAGAAGATTAGTGTGGGAGGATGATAGGGTCTCATCACTGGATGGAACCTGGCTAAAACCCAGTTTGTTCTGTGAATCAGGGATAATGACCTGACCTTCACCCCACCCATCAATCCCCACCCATCCTGGAGAACAGTGGATGTACAGCTCCTACTGACCCAGAAAATCTCTCCCCATTGCAAAAATGTCCCTAAAAGTTACTGCCTACTCAAGACATACTCTTAGTTTCTGATTACTGGGGTTTGACTTCTTTTTGTCTTTTCTTTCCCCTGCAATTGATGCCCAAGTTATTACTTATTATTTTTTCTGTTCTCAGATGTCATTAGTGGTTCTCTGGAGCAACACGGGCTTCATCTAGTGGTGATCAGGAGTCTCCAACCAGCTTTCTGTCCTTGCTTGGAAATTGTATGGATTTTTTAAATAGCATGCTAACAGTCACTGGTTGGCACTGTAAAGGGAAAGAGAAGCGTGGGAAATAAATTGAGTTTGAACAATGTCAAAAGAAATTCCATGTTAACTCAGGCATTCAGGATATAGAAGCTGTCTGATTCTTTGGTAATTAAACTTTAAAGAGAGGATTGTCTGGGCCTATGTAAACAGACATAATGATCTTTTGTCTACAAAGAGACTGGTGCATAGGATTCCTCACTGAGACTTACAGTTTGGAGCTGCCATTAAGTCTTGAGCAGGAAAATTTGGTTCCTATTTCATTTGTCTTCTTTGGAAGAGAGTGAGAATAGAGTAGGAAAAAGGAAATGAGTGTCTGTGGTGATAAGGAAGGGATCTGCACTAGGCTGAGATGCTGTTAAAAGGAAAAGAAATTGTAGAATTTGAGCTGTAAATCTTAGATAGCATCTCATCCAACTTCTCATTTAGCATTTGGGGAAATAGAGACTCAAAGAAACCAAGAAGCAGAAGGATGGAGCAGAAAGAAAACTGAGTCAAAAAAAGGGAGGTTAAATAGCAATGGTGACAGTAATGAACTCTATGACGTCTATTACCTCAGTGAGTAGCTTTGATGCCAGCACTGTTCCCTTGGAACCTTGTTGTCCTAGGGCTTTTGGACTTTCTCAGAGACCAAAGATGACCTCCAGAATCTTAGGCAAAATTTCTGAGACTTCTTTGACTTTTCTATTTAAATATAGGTGCCAGTTAAACTTCCCTGGCCTGTTGCTACAGTCCTTGGTCTATCCTCTCTGATACTGTAAACAGCCTCATCTCCCCCTAATACATGGCTACAATTAGAGCTAAGCAGAGAGAGCTTGCAGATTCAATGTTCATTCCTGGTCTGGGAGGGGTTCTGTGGATGTTCTTATTTGGTGATTCTTGGATGTTGATACACATGGATCAGTTAACATTTCAAAGATTCTATCTGGATTCTTAGCTTTAAAATGATAAGTTCTTCTCTAATATGTACCTATAATAGATAGGTCTACATAAAAAATATAGGAAGGGAAAATTTAGACTAACTTATAAATATTGGAGGTTCACAGAAACTGAAAGCTAGAGTGAAGATATCTACATGGCAAAGGGCAAAGGTAGAGACACAGCAGGGTGATCACAGGATGATCACAGCTCTCTGCCCTGTGAGTCTGACAAAGGTTGTCACTCACCCCAGATATGGTACATTCTCAGGGTTCCAAATTTCTACTGAATGTGTAACCTCTTGAAACTTCTATTTCTTCATCTCCCAGATGTGCTCCCTTTCTGGCCCTTAAGACTGTTAGAGGGATCAAATTAAATGGTGACTTCATACAAATTGAAAGTGCTATTAAAATATTAAGTGATTTTCTGTCTTGTTAGTGGTACAGTTTGGGCTGGAAATGGGGATCTCTGATAGCTAATTTAGGTCTTTTTCTCAAATCTCTGGGGAGAAAGTAATGCATACTGGTAGGGAGTAATGCATACTGGAGAAAAATGGAAGTCGGAAGTAGTGACATAGCATTTTTCTTGGAAAAATAATTTTTAGCACATGTTGTTATTCAAGTCATTGTTCAAGGTTTACAAATGACATGATTCTGCAATCTGGACAGGAAATAAAACCAATTAAACTGAGTTGTTTCTTTGGACTAGAGAGTTTCACAAAGTTGATTTTCTTCTCCTCTTTCTCCTCTGTGAGGGTGAGGGAGGAGTGGCCATGGAGCAACTTAAAATCTGGGGATGAATTCTCATCAATATGGCTCAAAGATTTCTTGAGATCAGGGAGCAATATCAGCCTGCATGAGAAAACAAGAGTCTAGGAAATTCGTCTCTTTGATAATGTTTGTCATAAATAATATTTCTCCTACCATCTTTCACATAGTATCAAATTTCATTTTTCTGCTTCAACCTCTAATTCTTTAGAGAGGATTCTGGAAATTCATTTCCCATTCTGTGAGATGAAACCCAGGACTCACTCATCCTCATTACTGTTATCACTGAGGAAAAAGTATCTATTAATTTCACTTTTTCCTGCTGCCTAAATAATAACTCAAGCTCTGTCTTGGTCATATACTTTAAGGGACCGTATAATGACATTGCTTGGAATTACATATATCCACTTATTTCAAAGCCACAGCTCCTGGTTCAGTTTGAGTAGATCAAATTCTATTCAAAAAAGTCTGAGAACAAGTACTATGTTTTTAGGAGCTAGGGAATCTTATATTTTAAAAGGGAATCTCGAAGTTTCATTGTGTGTTGAGTTCCAATTTGCTTCTGAGGAAGAATAGGGAGATTTTTGAATGGTGTTTGTGATTGCTATTCTGTCTTATAAAATAATCCACAGCTGTTAAATAATTACCTATGTAATGTCAACATTCAATCTGCCCCATATGTTTCATACAGAAAACTAAGGGAGCACAGTTCCCAGACATCACAACCCTGATCTTCAAGTCTAAAAATTCATTCAGCATACTCACATTGAGTACCTTTCTCTTGCATAACAACAGGTCATTCTGAGAGTAGAAAACCAACAAGAGTATTTTGCTGTTGAGTATGTCTAGGTAAGCAAGTATTGATTCTCTTTTCCTCTTCAGAATTTATATGTGTATGTGTTTATGTATGTATAAATGTATGTGTATGTATATGCACATATTTACACATACATGTAAATGCATGTGTATGTATATGCATATGTATATACACATTTATACATACACATATTATATTCTCAGAAGTCTCATGTTAAGATTTGTTTGTGTTCTTTAAATAATATATCCAGACAGAATAATGCTTATCATATCATTTTACTACATAGTTATTGAATCCAGAAACCTGCCATGAAAAATTGAGTCCACAGAACAGTATTTAGTACATGTCATTAGAGATGTATATTCAAAGACCAGTGGAGACACAGAGAGAGAGCTTGGAGACAGAGGAATTAACATTTGATACTACTCTTGAAAGCTGAGAAATGTTTCCACAATAAAGTCTTTAGGAAATGAGGAGCCCATGTAAAAACACAGATATGTGAGAGAGAATGGTGTTGGGCACCACTAGCCCATGTGGCTGTGACAGGGTCATGGGAGGAGCTGACACTGGGCCAGTAGGCTGGGGAACTTTGTGAGGGGGAAGTTGAGTCTACGTTAGGCTATCTCTGTCTTATTTGACCTGTTCATATCTTCTTGGTTGATGGGCAGTTGAGGAATTATTACCATTATGTTCAAGTTCCTTTTCCAGTATTGTAACTCAAGACAGACATGGCTGTAGTTATTATGTGTTTGAAATTCTAGATGGAACCAAGATCTCACTCTCTGGTCTATGCCCAATACTGCAGAAACTCATTGTTCACATGTTCTTCAAGGTAGTTTTCATTTGCTCAAAGGCACTGCTTTTATCAGATGTCACATTTCTACAAAAAAAAAAATTATCCTATAAATTGAAGAATCAATTTTGAGTTGAGTTTTGTGCAGGGTGAGAGATAGGGGTTTAGTTTCATTCTGCTGCATATGGATTTCCAGTTTTCCCCACACCATTTGTTGAGGAGGCTATCTTTTCTCCATTGCATATTTTTGGCACCTTTGTCTAGTATAAGAAAATTATATTTATTTGGGTTTGTGTCCATGTCCTCTATTCTGTACCATTGATCTACCTGTCTATTTTGGTACCAACACCATGTCATTTTTGTTACTATTGCTTTGTAGTATAGTTGAAGTTCTGGTATTGCAATACCCCCTGTTTCACTCTTCCTGCTAAGGATTGCTTTAGCTATTCTGGGTTTCTTATTCTTCCAGATGAATTTCATGATTGCTTGCTCTATTTCTTTAAGGTACATAATTGGGATTTTAATTGCAACTGCAATGAATCTGTATAGGACATTTGGTAGTATGGCCATTTTGACAATACTAATTCTGCCTATCCAAGAACATGGGAGATCTTTCAATCTTCTAGTCTTCCACAATTACTTTCTTCACTATTTTGTAGCTCTCATTCTAAAGATCTTTTACCTCTTTGGTTAGATTGATTCCCAAGTATTTTATTTTTTTGAGGCTATTGCAAATAGAGTTGTTTTCCTCATTTCCCTTTCAGAGGTTTCATTGCTTGTGTATAAAAATGCTTTAGATTTTGTGTGTTGATTTTATAGCCTGCTATTTTGCTGAATTCATTGATGGGATCTAGAAGTTTTCTGGAGGAGTTTTTTGGATCCTCTAAGAATAGAATCATGTCATCAGAAAACAGTGACAACTTAAGTTCCTCTTTTCCTATTCATATCCCTTAATCAGTTTCATATTTTGTTCATTTATTAATGGGAAGATTACTAGGAAATCCCAATTATTTTCTTCTGATCACTGAAAAAAAATATTTGATAATAATACTAAAACATTTCAACTCTTAGATTATACTTTTCAGGTTTCATGGGAGCTTAGTAAAAACACTTTCTTTAAAATAATCTTTTTAGTTCTCTTTAATAATCTTCACAATATGATAATTAGTTGTTAAGAATTTTGGAGCTAAAAACATGATCTCCATGTTAAATAAGTTTTTAAGAACCACAGCTCATTAAATATCATCCTGAAATGTGTGTCATTTGGGTGAAGTCATGAGTCAGATTAATTGTGGGGCCAGAGGGGACACATAGAAAACATTTGGGTATGACTGTAATTATTGAAATGAGACTAAGAAATTAGCAAAAGTAATTTGGCCTTTTATTTGATTGTCCTAAAAGAGTAATCGCTGGCAACATCCCTTACAAAGGCAGACAACCAATGTTCACATGTCAACGATACGCCATCTGTATGGCAGTCTCTGTAATCAAACCTGATGTATCCTGGAAACTTTCATAGAGATTTCAGGCTTACTGGGGTACAGGAAATATCTTTTATTTACTTAAAAACAGTGATAATAAATATGATAATAATATACAAAGTATACAATGATAGCAGAAAAAGAGGGAGAATAAATTAAGCCAGAATTAGCTTTTGTAAAATGTTTAACTGATCTTAATTGCTCAGAGAACTGCTTGCATAACAATCCTTTAACATACTCTCTTTAGTGAGTATGTTTCCATTTGCCCTCCTGTAACAGGTATCTGGATTGTGATGGTTACACAAAGGTTTGCTTAGAAATAATGCTGAAAGTAGCAGCTTAGACATGTGATTTTCTCACTATCACAGGGCACTGTATGAAAGAAACCAGGAGCAGACTTCTGGTTCAGATGGCCTTTGTGGAGTCCCTTGTTGTCTTCAGGTTTGTTTCTGGGTCAGTTGGGCTAAAGGGTTCATAAATTCTTGGGCAGGTACTAGTAAGCCTAATTGCTAATGGCTTACTGGAAGGTGAGAAGGAAAGGTGTTGGAGAACAAGACCCATCTTGACTATCAGAAAAAGAACACTGAATGGAGAGATGAGCCTTCGAGTCTAGTCTGGCCTCCTCCATTAGTTCATTTGGTAATCTTAGGTAATCTATTTAACATCTCTGGGCTTCCAATCCCTAGATGATTTTTCAAGCTTCTTCTAAGTTTGACAGCTCTGGGATATGGTCTATCATTCATTCAATGAGCACTGACAGAAAACCTATTGTATTTGAGACAGTGAGTTCTCTTACTAGTCTTTGCTTCAGTATTGCAGCAGGGACATCAGCCTTTAGTTTTCTTTCTTTGATCCTTAAAAGTCTTTCTCCTTGAGGCTAGAGGGCTATGTTTTAGGACTTAGGTCTAGATAGATTATCTGTATTTCAGAAGCTGAACTTGGCCATACCTTTCCTGTTATGCTGATTCTTTCCCCATCTTCTGGGTACTAACTGCATGTGTAATGTGTAGAATAGCTCCTCTCCAATAAAGAGAACAGAATTTCCTTTTACTGAGGGTCACTGCATGGAGACCCATGAACATTCTGAAAATGGGAAATAGAGTTCCCTTTGGGATAATTTGCCACATCACAGACTGTTGGGTTTTATTCATATAAATTTTGTGACTGTCCTGTTTAACATCACTGATAATCTCAGAAAGGAAGTTATTCCCTATTCCCAGGGAAGTTGTCATTTATATGTATGCCTTATGTTTTGAGGTTTCTCATGGAGTTTTTATTTCAAGTGGCATGTGCCTATATCTCATAAAAATTCAAAATATTTTAGAAATATCTATTTTTACATCCTTTTAAAGTACTTCTCTGAGACTTTCTTATACAACTGCTATAGCTTTGGGGACAGAACTAGGATTTTAACTAAGGCATGCTTATGCTATGGTTTGGACAGCCAATTGCAGACTTTTGGGGTTGAAAAACTTTTGATCAAGGGAAATGAAGTGTAAAGCTGTAGTTACCTCTAAGAGGCATGACTGGAATACTACTGCTGCTAAAGAATAATGTGTGTCTTGCAGGAATCAGGGTGGACCCCAAGGAAGCCATGTAATTTGAAAGAGGTTCTAATAGATAGTAGCAGATTGGCTAGCACCAGTCTTATGCCTGGTTGTTTAGACACGTTATATTTTTCTTGGTCAAAGGTAAGCTCTCCCACATCACAGGGGGATGGGAGGTGTTGGGGGAATGGGACAGTTCTTCTTTTGACTTTGCATTGTTTATCCTGGAAATTGGTGGTTTGTGTGGGGACTGATGTGACTCTATTTCTTCATGGGAAGGAGCTAAGGCAAAATGAAGGAGTGAATATATGTATAGGATTATCTTCTCTGAGCATTTCAAGATGGCAGATTAGAGGGTGGCTGCATTTCATGTTGCTCCAGGACTCAGGATTCAAGAAGAGGAGATATTGAGAGACTTGGGACAAACTCAAAGCCACTGGGTGAGTCTCTCCTGTTGGGGAGGCATCCCGGATGGAACGGTAGTCCTGGAACACAGGAAACTTTGTGAAGTAGAGTTGCCCAGCGAGACACCCCTCCCCCTGCTGGAGCAGTGAACTCAGACAACTGGGAGAATCGTAAAGGAGGTCACTCAGCATAACACTTGGACTCAGAGCAACCCACCGGGGCTCCAGGCAGCTGCCCAGAGGAGGAGCTGCGCAGCAAGCTATTTGGACTCAGAGCGACTGCTCCTGAACACCAGGGTGCTGCCTGGAGGAGGAGGAGGAGCACAGCAGGTCACTTGGAATTGGAGTGAAGCACCAGGGCTACAGGGAGTTGTCAGGAGTAGGAGGTGCACAGTGAGTTGCTTGAACTCCTAGCAACTGCACCAGACACCAGGTGGCTGTCCAGAGGAAGAGGTGTGTGGCACGTCATTAGGACTTGGAGCAACTGTATGGGGCTCCAGGTGGCAGCTCAGAGGAGGGGTCACATAGCCAGGTGATTAGGTGTAGAGCAGGGTCCCAGGACCTAGGAGGTTTCTTGGTGGAAGAGCCACACAGAGACAAGCTGAGGGGCAGAGCGAAGGTTCCAGGACTGTGGGCATATTCTCTGAAGAGAGGTAGCCTAAGGAGACTCATCTGCAAAGGGTGAGACTCTCAGGTCCAGGAGATCGGTCCAGGCCCCTGGGAACATTGCAGAGGAAAGCATCCCAGCCCAGGCGGTAGTTGTGGATTGAGGGGAACCTCTAGGAGGCGAACTGACCAGCGAGACATCCCCACCAGGTGAGTCTTACCTGCTGGGTGAGGTTTTTCACACAAGGATGGTAAAACCAGAAACACAGGCCCAAACAGGCCTTGTCTCAGTCCGCAGCCTAGTACCCGTTTGGATGACCATTGATCAACAAGTGAAGGCACCTCTGCCTAGTAGCAGGGAATGTACCAAATCTGAAGGCCACCACCCTTAGAGAGGCAGCTTCCTTGTGGAGCACTGCATTATCAACTACCCCCAAGACTTCAGGCTACTGAAGGCTAAGAGGGATATACTAGAAATCTTCAGGGTCATTATAAGTAAATAGAGGAAATCTGCAATATCTCATCGGTCCATTGATACCTGAACAATATGAGAAAACAAGGGAAGAAAATGTCCCAAACAAATCTAGATGTTACATGAATAAAATCCAAGGGAAGCATGGCAGAAGAAATGACAGAAAGGGAATTCAGAATGTACACAATTAAAATGATAAGAAAATCAAATAATGAGATGAAAGAGCAAATGCAGGCATGGAATGATTGCACCAAACCACAGTTAAAAGAGGAAATACAGGAAGCAAAAGATCATTTCAATAAAGAGTTAGAGATATTGAAAAAAAACAAACAGAAATTCTGGAAATGAAGGAAACAATAAACCTAATTAAGAACTCCATAGAAAACATACCCAGTAGGACAGAACACCTGGAAGATAGAACCTCAAATATTGAAGAAAAAATATTTAACCTTGAAAACATAGTTGACGAAGCAGAGAAAATGGTAAGAAATCATGAACAAAATCTCCAAGAACTGTGCGATATTATGAAAAGGTCAAATGTAAGAATTATTGGGATTGAGGAAGGCTTAGAGAAACAAACGAAAGGAAGGAACAATCTATTAAATGAAATAATATCAGAAAATTTACCAAATCTGAAGAATGAAATGCAAAATCAAGTTCAAGAGGCTTATAGGATTCAAAATACCCAAAGTTACAACAGACTCACACCAAGGCACATTATAATGAAAATACTGAACATACAAATAAAGACAGAATTTTAAAGACTGTGAGAGAAAAGAACCAAATTACATTCAGGGGGAAACCAAAGAGGATATCAGCAAATTTTTCAAAACAGAACCTAAAAGCTAGAAGGGCCTGGAACTATATTTTTCAAGCCCTAAAAGAAAATGAAAGCCAAACAAGAATCTTATACCCAGCAAAACTTACCTTCAAATTTGACGATGAAATAAATCTTTCCATGATAAACAAAAGCTAAAAGAATTTACAAAAAGAAATCCAGCATTACAGAACATTCTGAGCAAAATAGTCCATGATGAAGAGATAAAAAATAAAGAAGAAAATCAGAAAAGGGAGGAATTATCCTAAAGGAATTGTCAAATAAAGGAAGAACCAAGTCGTGTCAAAAATAAATAAATAAATAAATAAATAAATATAGTAAAATAAATAAACCAAATGACTGGTAATACAAATCATATCTCAATAAAAACCCTGAATGTTAATGGCCTGAACTCATCAATCAAAAGACATAGACTGGCAGATTGGATTAAAACGAAAGATCCAACAATATGTTGCCTGCAAGAGACTCACCTCATCGAAAGAGATAGCCATAGACTAAAGGTGAAATGATGGGGAAAAAACATACCATGCACATGGACTCAGCAAAAAAGCTGGGATATCCATCCTCATTTCAGATAATATGGACTTCAAGCCAAAGTTAGTGAGAAGAGATAAAGAAGTACATTACATACTGCTTAAGGGAAGCATAAATCAGTAAGACATAATAATCATAAACATTTATGCCCCAAACAGTGGCTCATCCATGTTTGTCAAACAATTACTTCTCAAATTCAGAAACCAAATAGACCATAACACAATAATACTAGGTGATTTTAACACACCTCTCTCACCACTGGACAGATCTTCCAAACAAAAATTGAACAAAGAAAACATAGATCTCAATAACACAATCAATAATTTAGACTTAACAGACATTTATAGAATAAACCATCCAACCAAGAGCAAATACACTTTCTTCCCAGCAGCACATGAATCCTTCTATAAAATAGACCATATATTATGCCACAAGCTAATGTTAGCAAATACAAGAAGATAGAGACACTACCTTCTATTCTATCAGATCATAATGGATTGAAGTTAGAAATAAATGAAAGAGTAAGGAACAGAAACTATTCCAAAACCTGGAGATTAAACAATATGCTATTATATGATGAAAGGATAACAGAAGATATTAAGAAGGAAATTAAAAAAATATTGGAGGTAAATGAGAACAAAGAAACATCATATCAAAATCTATGAGACACTTTGAAAGCAGTACTTAGAGGAAAATTTATTTCATGGAGCACATTCAATAAAGGACGTAAAACTCAACGAATAAAAAACCTAACACTGCAGCTCAAAGCCCTAGAAAAAGAAGAACAACCAACACCAAAAGTAGTAGAAGACAGGAAATAGTTAAACTCAGAGCTGAAATCAACAAAATTGAAACAAAAGAAACAATACAAAAAAATTGACAAAATAAGTAGTTGGTTCTTCGAAAAAAAAAAAAACAAAATTGATAAACCTTTAGTCACACTAACAAAGAGAAGACGAGAGAAAATCCAAATCACTAAAATTCGGAATGAACAAGGGAATATCACAACAGACACGATTGAAATACAAAGCATAATTAGAAGCTATTTTGAAAATCTATACTCCAACAAAATAGATAATTTAGAAGACTTCAACAGGTTTCTAGAGACATATGAATTGCCTAAACTGAACAAGGAGGACATACATAATTTAAATTGACCAATTTCAAGTAATGAAATAGAAGAAGTCATCAAAAAACTACCAACAAAGAAAAGTCCAGGACCAGATAGGATCTCAGCTGAGTTCTTCAAAACTTTTAAAGAAGAGCTCATTCCAATATTTCTCAAAGTATTTCATGAAATAGAAGAGGAGGGAACCCTCCCAAACTCATTCTATGAAGCCAATATTACCCTGATACATAAACCAGAGACACATAGAAAAAAGAAATTTTCAGACCAATATCCTTAATGAACTTCGACGCAAAAAATCTCAACCGAATTTTAGCAAATCGCATACAAAAACATATTAAAAAGATAGTGCACCATGATTAAGTGGGTTTCATCCCAGGGATGCAAGGTTGGTTCAACATCAGGAAATCAATAAATGTAATTCACCATATCAATAGGCTTCAAGTCAAGAATCACATGATTATTTCGATAAATGCAGAAAAAGCATTTGATAAAATACAGCACCCCTTCATGCTCAAAACACTAGAAAAAATAGGGATAGTGGGATATTCCATAACATTGTAAAGGCCATCTATGCTAAGCCCATGGCTAAGATCATTCTAAATGGTGAAAAACTGAAAGCATTCCCTGTCGGGGTGCCCGGGACCCCTGGCCATAGGTTTGGCAAGGCCAAGATGGCGCCTGTCAGGATGCCAGTGTGGTTGAGTGTAGCTAGCTTGTGCGCAAACAACTGATGTCACTTGAGGAAGTTTCAGTGATTGGTTGAGGCCCCCTCATGGACGTTGCATGATCACTGCATGCCTGTATATGCTGCCTGTATCTGTCCACGCTCTCCCCTCGTGCTCTGTATGATGATTGGTTGCTTGGGGGCATATAGTGAGGTGTAGTTTCCCCCAAAGAGAGGAAGAAGAAGCGAGAGAAAAACCACGGCAGACGCGCGCAATAAAGAGCTGAAAAGAACCAGGTGTCGTGTCTCTCTGCGGGCAGGGAGTGCGATAGGTGGTGCCAAAACCCGGGAGCTCTACAGGTAAAGTAAAAGGTAAATATTCATTTACATATTAAGACCTTGAGTCCGTCAGTGATATTCATATTAAGACCTTGAGTCCGTCAGTGATATTCATATTAAGACCTTGAGTCCGTCAGTGATATTCATTTCAAGACCTTGAGTCCGGCAGTGCAGGGTAGGGAACCCAGCAAAATTGAGTCTACATAGGTAGATGCAGTGGTACCAGATTGTTTGTGTGGTGTGTGTTATTTTTGTGTTAGTTGTGTGGTTTGTTTTTGTACTTGGATTAGCTCTTAGTGTTGTGAAATTTAACCATGGGAACAGAACTGTCTAAAATTAGAATGCAAAGCCTCTCAGAGAGCTGCTGAAAAATCACGGAACTCCGTTAAAAGTAAAAACAGCTCGAACGTTTCTTGATACCATAGAAAAGGTTCCTCCGTGGTTTTTAGATGAAGGGTTGTTAAATATACGACAGTGGGAGCAGTTAGGAGAAGATCTGCGCACAGCAGAGAAACAAAAGTTGCTTCCTGTGGGAACTTTAGCCATTTGGTCTTTGATTAAATCTTGTTTGCAGCACAAAGAGAAACGAAACCTAAGAGGACCTTTAGAAGAGGGAAGTCAGGTCCTAGAGGAGATTAAAGAGGAACGGTCTTGTTCTCATCACTCAGAAGGGAAGTGTGACTCAGGCGGGGAGGATTCAGAAGAGGAACTTTCAGGGGAGGAGCTAGAAAGGACATTTGGGAAGCTAACAATGCAGTCTAAGCGCCCTATTAATGATGACATTGACACCGGTGAAGACTCGAGACCTGTGGGCAATAGTTAAAAAACACTCTTTTGTGGAGCCTCTGACTGAGGGCAGTCAGGTTTTGGAGAAAATATATTAAAAAAAAAAAAAGGGTCTAAAACATCAAAAAGGGCGTCAATAAAATCAGGGACAAACAAAAATAAAAATGAAAGTGGGTGTAAGGAACAACTTGTTAGAAAGAGGGAAATCAGTTTAGGGGAGGGTCCCCTTGGCAGAGAGGTCAGCAGCTCCATTCCTTAAAAGTAATAAAAAATAATGTTTTGTGGTTTTCTGCATTCAAACCTAACCTGATTTCTCAACCAGGTAAAAAAGGGTTAAAAAGTCCTGGGTGATCCTCCATCCCCCTGCCTGGCCTTGCTGAAGCCACATTGGAATGTAACTACAGCGTCTCAAGGAGAAAAGGGGGGTAGCCTGAAGATAAAAAAAAAAGAAAAAGAAGAAAAAAAAAAAAAAAAGGGTGTCCGTTTTAAACTCCTGGGCCACTACACAAAACTAACTTATTCTTCAGGATTCTTGTTTTGTTTTGTTTTTTCCTTAATGCTGTATTTTTGAGCTCATAATTTTGATCCTGCATACCTAGGTTAATGATTTTTTTTTCTTTTTGATCAGTTCTATTTTTTATTCAACTAAAGTTTTTGAACATCTGTTTCATTGCAATGAACATTTACCTATAAAGTTTCAAGGCCTTTGATTTTGTGTTATGTGTTATGTTGTGCTGTCTAATGTCATGTTTTGTCTGCGTCAATACTGAGCACTCTTAAAATTAAAATTTAAAATGGATCCAAATACTTTTATTCACGTGATTTAAAAGGGTTCAATTTAAATTGGGTAAACTAATGAAAATAAAATGTCTTTAGAAATAACTCACAACTCTCTAGGTGGTTAAGCTAATAAAATATTGATGTTAATAATATGTCTAATATCAATTGCTTCTAGGACTTTTCTTCAACAGGAAAGAGGCAGCAGATCCTGTTAAGGACACTTGTCTGATATCTTGGTTTTTATAAAATAAATAAATTAGAGTTAACATGTATGGGATTACTCAAATGTGTTTGTAGAGACGTCTGGTTAATTTACAAAGTTAAAATGCTAATTGTTAAATAACATCAAGTACTTTTAACTCCTTAAATTACATGGGGTAACATACTTAAACATTATTGGTGTTTTTATAGGTTGGTAAATAAAAAGGGTTTACGATTACTTTGTGTCCTCACTAAACTAAAAACAAGGTTACTAAAAGTTATGTCCTAACAAGTAAAATTCTATATATAAAGGGTCCCAATAGTTTCAACTGTGTTTCAATTAAGAGTACTATAAACAACAAAATATTTAATCTTATTAGAATAGAGTGATTTATCTAAATTCAGAAATTTCATAAGAGTTGTTTCAGAATGTAAACAAAAAGGGGTCAACAGATAGAAAAATAAATAAATAAATAAATAAAAGGTTCTGGGTTTAAAAATGTATTTAATAAAAAGAAAAGAAAATGTTTCTGGATAAGAAAGTCTGTGTGTAATAAAGAACAAGTTTCAACAAGTCTATGTGTAACTAAGTTGGTTATATGTATGTAAAACAGCTAAAGCTATTTAAGGTTTTTCCTAAGGTAAAATACTAATGTTCTGATATAAGCCAAAGTTTAATCTATATGGTAAAATGACATGGTAAAATGACAAGATTTCTTAGAAACACTAATTTACTCTTAACTTTGTGTCTCTTAAGTTTTATTCTTTAGAACAATTGTCTTAAAAATAGGAGTTTATACAATTATGGTTAAACAACTGTTAAAAATTGTACTACGTTATAAAGTTTAAATTTTTCTTTAAAAACTAAAATTGGTAAGAACCAATTCCTCACTAAAATTAAAATAACTCTAACCACAGATGTACCTTATAACCCACAAAAACAAGGTATTGTTGAACATACTCATCTCACCCTCAAAAATACTCTTTATAAACAAAAAGTGGGAATATAGGAGACCTTCAGGTCCCCTAAAGATAAACTTTCTCTTTGTCTCTTTGTTTGGGGTTTTTTTAACTCTGGGTAATAAGGGTAACCCGGTGCTTTACTGGAGCTGCGGCTCAGTTTGTGTGTTTCCACGGAATAAACTAACTTACTACCTCTTTTTAGTCTCTTAGGAGGAACAGTTCAACTATGTAACAAAACAACTGCTTCTCTCAATTGTACTTCAGATTTGTGCTATCTCTCAATGTTAAAATGCTTCTAGGTTCCTGCTGGCAGACTTAATGTGTGTTCCTACCTTCCTACCAGTCCCAGTCTCTGTTACAGATGTAGAATTGCCAGTGTTACTATCAAGAAACAGGAGAGAATTTGGCATCACAGCGGCTATGGTCACTGCAATAGTGGTTTCTGCAACAGCAGCACTAGCAACTGCCATACCTACAGCAACAGCAGTCAATCACTTGGCCAAAAATACAGCTGCAGTCTTACAGACTAAAGAGACCCTAAACCAACATCTAACAGCAGACAGTGGATCAACACTTAAAAGCAGGGATTCTTTTAGTAAACCAGCGAGTGGACTTACTTCAAGAACAAATGGACATTTTACAGGAACTGTTAAACATGGGATGTATTTATCATCTGGCGGGACTGTGCGTTACACCTGTAGCTTACCATAACTTCAGTTATGCAACAAACTTGTCTAGAATCTTATCTGTTCAGCTTCGTACCAACTGGTCTTATGAATTTGATAATCTTACTGCTATTCTTAGATCTCAAATTGTTAGCCTTAACGCTACTAGATTCGATATAGCGCCAATGTCTGAAGTGCTAAGTTGGATATCCTGTTCTTTCAGCTTTGTAAAACAATGGGCAGGAATGGGAGCTTTATTTATCCTCATGGTTATTACTGTTATCTTCCTCATGCACTTTATCATGCGCATGCGCCAAGATTATGCTAGAGATCACATCATCTTCCATCAGGCCATGGCTGCCCTAGAGGCTGGCAGTTCCCCATAAGTATGGCTCACGATGCTGGACTGGTAGTCAAAGACGGGTAAGGAAGGAGGTGACCCCGTACCAACCTAAGACAGGAGCTGTAGCATGCTCTGCAGTTATCCAATGACGGGTAAGGATGGTGGTTGACCACTCCGCCTAAGACAGGCATGGTCCCGAGCCTTTATTTTTATAATATAGAAGGGGGAACTGTCGGGGTGCCCGGGACCCCTGGCCATAGGTGTGGCAAGGCCAAGATGGCGCCTGGCAGGATGCCAGTGTGGTTGAGTGTAGCTAGCTTGTGCGCAAACAACTGATGTCACTTGAGGAAGTTTCAGTGATTGGTTGAGGCCCCCTCATGGACGTTGCATGATCACTGCATGCCTGTATATGCTGCCTGTATCTGTCCACGCTCTCCCCTCGTGCTCTGTATGATGATTGGTCGCTTGGGGGCATATAGTGAGGTGTAGCTTCCCCCAAAGAGAGGAAGAAGAAGCGAGAGAAAAAACCACGGCAGACGCGCGCAATAAAGAGCTGAAAAGAACCAGGTGTCGTGTCTCTCTGCGGGCAGGGAGTGCGATAATTCCCCCTAAAAACTGGCAAAAGGCAGAGATGCCCTCTTTCCCCACTTCTACTCAATATCATCGTTGAAACACTAACCAGAGCAATTAGACAGACCAAAGAAATTAAAGGGTTATGAATTGGAAAAGTAGAACTCAAACTATCCCTAATTCCTGATGATATGATTATATACTTAGAAGAAACAGGAAACTCCACCAGAAAACTTTTAGAACTCATAAGTGAATTCAGTAGAGGGATATATGATGAATGCACATAAATCTAATGCATTTTTATACATAAGTGATGAATCTTTTGAAAGAATAATTAGGAAAACTACCCATTCACAATAGTATCAAAAAAAATAAAATACTTGGGAATCAGTCTCACAAAAGAGGTGAAAGACCTCTACAATGAGAACTACAGAACACTAAAGAAAGAAATTAAAGAAAACCTTAGAAGATGGAAAGATCTCCCATGTTCTTGGACAGGAAAAATTAATATTGTCAAAATGTCCATAGTACCACAAGTTCTATACAGATTCAATGAAAGTCCAATTAAAATACCAATTACATACCTCACAGAAATAGAGCAAGCAATTATGAAATTCATCTGGAAGAATAAGAAAGCCAGAATAGCTAAAGCAATCCTTAGCAGAATGAGCAAAGCAGTGGGTATCGAAATACCAGATCTTCAACTCTACTACAAAGCAATAGTAACATAAACAGCATGGTATTGGTACCAAAATAGAAAGATAGATCAATGGTACAGAATAGAGGATATGAACACAAACCCAACCCAAATAAATAAAATTTTCTCATCTGAGACAAAGTGACCAAAAATATGCAAGGAGAAAAGGTAGCCTCTTCAACAAATGGTGCTGGGAGATTTGGAAATCCATATGCAACAGATTGGAACTAAACCCATATCTCTCACCGTGCTTGAAACTAAACTCAAAATGGATTAAGAACCTTGGAATCAGACCAGAGACCCTGTAGATTATAGAAGAAAACCAGGTCCAGATCTTCAACATGTCGGCTTAGGACCAGACTTCCTCAACAGGACTCCTATAGCACAAGAAATAAAAGCAGGAATCAATAACTGGGATAGATTGAAACTAAAAAACTTTCTCTCAGCAAAGGAAACTATCAGCAGTGCGAAGAAAGAGCCTTCAGAGTGGGAGAAAATCTTTGCCAATCATACTTCAGATAGAGCACTAATCTCCAGAATCTCTAAAGAACTCAAAAAACTCTACACCAAGAATGCAAATAATCCAATTGACAAATGAGCTAAGGAAATGAATAGACACTTCACAAAGAAGATCTACAAGCAATCAACAAACATATGGAAAAATGTTCAACATCTCTAGTAATAAGAGAAATGCAAATCAAAACTACCCTAATGTTCCATCTCACCCCAATTAGAATGGCGATTATCAAGAATACAAGCAACAACAGGTGTTGGCGAAGATGTGGGGAGAAAGGTACACTCATACATTGCTGTTGGGGCTGCAAATTGGTGCATCCACTCTGGAAAGCAGTGTGGAGATTCCTTAGAAAACTCGGAATGGAACCACCATTTGACCCAGCTATCCCACTTCTTGGCCTATACCCAAAGGACTTGAAATCAGCATACTACAGAAATACAGCCACACCAATGTTCATAGCTGCTCAATTCACAATAGCCAGATTGTGGAACCAGCCTAGATGTCCTTCAGTTGTTGAATGGATAAAGAAATCATGGTATATATATACACAATGGAATATTATTCAGCCATAAAGAATGATAAATTTTTGGCATTTGCAGGGAAACGGATGTAATTGGAGAATATCATGCTAAGTGAGATAAGCCAATCTCAAAAAACTGAAGGATGAATGATCTCGCTGATAAGTGGGTGATGACACATAGTGGGGGTGGGAGGGGTTAGTGTTAGTGTTAGAGGTAGGGTTATGGAGGGGTCCAAGAAAGGAAGAAGGAAGGACTGTATAAAGGGAAAAGAGGGATGGGAGGGGTGGGGGTGGGGGAAGGAAAAAATAACAAAATTACCCTATGTAAATTTATGATAACACAAATGGTATGCCTTTACTCCATGTACAAAAAGAGAAACAACATGTATCCCATTTGTTTACAATAAAAAAGGATTATCTTCTTATGTAATGCATTCAAATCAAACACAATTATATCTGTTTGTCACGTACATCATATTTTGAAAACTATGTGCACATTACAGGAGGGCCAAATCAAGGTAATTAACATCTGTATTTCCTCACACACTTTCATTTTTCATTTCATTTTTTTATGTGATGAAAACCCTTGAAATCTTTTTCAGAAATTTACAAGAAGGCCTTTCATTGTTAGTAACTATAGTTACCATATTTTACATAGGTTCCCTGAACTTCTCCTGCCTAAATATAATTTTGTATCCTTTGATCACTATCCTGACTGCCCACATATGTGATCATAATTTGTTATTAAAATCCTATGAAGTCATTTCTATTATTATCCTTGTTTAATAAGTGAAAAAAGATATTAAATATAAATGCTACATAATTCACTGGGAACAGAACCAGGATCAAGCTAAGGTATGTTTATGCTGTGCTTTGAATAAGTGTCTCTCAAAGGCTCATATGTTGAAGGCTTGGTACTCACACATGACACTATTAGGAAATGATTGAACCTAAAGAGGTGGGGCCTAGTGAATCTTCTGGTCATTGGGAGCATGTCATAAAAGGTGATTATAGGACCCCAGCCCCATCCTCCTCCTCTCTCCCACTTCTGGTCATGAGGTGACAGATTTCCTTACCATATGATACCACAAGCCCCCATACAATGGATCAGTCAACCATGAACTGAAATCTCAAAAAATGTTAGTCAAAATAAATCTTTTTCTTTTTAATATTGACTCTCTCAAGTAATTTGTTACAGTAGTAGAAAGGTGACTATCACAATTTGGCCCCAAATCCTGGGTTTAAATTTACTACATTATATTCTGACTTGGTAAAACTGAATGTATACAGACACATACTGTTGGGAGAAAGAGTATCTGAGATATTTAGGGCAACAAAAGCAAGACCTAGAAAGTTGGCATGAGTCAATAGAGAGAAGAAAAGGCAAATTTGGAAATGCTACTTGGTGCCAGATGGTACAAAGCCCTGAATTCTAGTCTTAGAATGGTGAATCTTACTCTGAACAATGGAAAGGGTGTTTGGTAATTAGGACTAATGGAAAACTGGGAGCTAGTGTATAAGATGCTGGCAACAAAGAGGTTAATCACAGGTGATGCACTTTAATCAGGACATCCACAACAGGATTTAAACTGCAGAAGTGACCAGGCTGCACCATGAACCACCAAGGTGCAAAGATGAGGCCAAGAAACACAGAGACCAGACACAGGCTCCTTAGTAGAGGATCCACCCAGAGAGGTGAACATCATGATTTTGGTCACATTGATGAGGACATACACATGGACATTTTGAAAAGACATTTGTAAGATTGTGTTTCTAAATCTCCCATCTGATTTAAAGGAGAGGAATGCTGAACTACTACTTATGAGTGAATAAAGTTAAGGGGAAAATCAAATTGACACAATAGTTTTTTCTAGAAAAGACATTGTTCTTGGTGCTTTACTAAAATAATCCTATGAGTTAAGTAGTGCCAGCTCTATTTTAAAGGTAAAGAAATGGCTTAACAGAAGTTATGATTTACCCAAAGTGAAACTATTAGTAAGTAGTAGAACCAAGATTCAAACTTAGGTTTACTGCATGGAGGAGCCTGAAATGATTAAACTTTGAAATTATGATCCATTCATTAACTTTTTATTTATTAGGTATCTATTTTGAATAATGTATTTTTTCAATCTCCATGAAAATTTGTGTGGAAAAACAGCAGCCCAGTATTATGCTATTTATGTGTATTTTAAAAAACAAAATAATGCTGTGTAATTTCTATAAATACATATTAAACTGTATGGAAATACACAGTAAATTGGTGAATGGGGTTAAATTTGAGGAAGGAATCAGGATGGGCAAAGAAGTGAGAGACAATTTATGTCTACTGCTTTAATCAGTTACATAGAGAATATGTTCATGTATTATTTGTGTAATTAAAATTTAATTTTAAAATGAATATTTCCACCAACAAAATGGCTTCCAATACAGATATGAGTATAACATAAGAGTTTATATTAAGCAGATAGGGAGACAGAATGCATATGTGAAAATTTTTGAGAATAACCTTTAAGAGAGACATATGTTTTTTTCTTTCTATTTTTTTCCCTGACTGGTTGCTGGTCTATGCTGCAGAAAGTCAGGAAAGCTTGCATTAACACCTCTATGAGTAATAGGCAGCAGGCAGACCTTGTTTTTCTGAGGTGTGGCAAGTCCCAGGTGGATAACCTAGGAGATGGAGGCAGAGTACACCTTGTTCATGCTTTTGGTTGAAACAACTAAAATCAGCCTCTAATCCACACATTACTAGTACCTCCTCTCATTACCCTAGCCCTACTGGCCCCACCGAGTCAATCAAACCTCCAGTCATAATTGGCTTCTGCCAGGTATTGTTGCTTCTGCCAGGTATTGTTATTCAGGTCCTGCAAATTTTCAAATAGGCTATTTTCTTTACAGTTTTTACCCTTAGCTACTCAACTCTCCTTATCCTGAAGTTCTAGCTTAAATTCTACTTCCACGAAAAAGTCATTTGTATCACACAATCCCAGAAACTAGACAGGTTGTTCCTTCATGTGCCCCCTCAGTCCTCTAGCTTCCATTGTTATATTTTGCTGGTTTATGCTTCCTGTAAGCAGTATGAAATGTCCTTCCTTATCCCTTCTGACTAACATTGGCTTGAAGTCCACATTATCTGAAATTTGTATGGATACTCCAGCTTTTTTGCTGAGTCCATGTGCATGGTATGTTTTTCCCCATCCTTTCACCTTTAGTCTATGGGTATCTCTTTCTATGAGATGAGTCTCTTTCAGGCAACATATTGTTGGATCTTTCTTTTTAATCCAATCTGCCAGTCTATGTCTTTTGATTGATGAATTCAGGCCATTAACATTCAGGGTTATTACTGAGATATGATTTGTATTCCTGGTCATTTGGTTCATTTTTAAAATTTTATTTATTTATTTATTTATTTGACACGAATTGGTTCCTCCTTTATTTGACAGTTCCTTTAGGATAATTCCTCTCTTTGCTGATTTGCTTCTTTGTGTTTTATCTCTTCCTCATGGAATATTTTGCTGAGAATGTTCCATAATGCTGGCTCTCTTTTTGTAAATTCTTTTAGCTCTTGTTTATCATGGAATAATTTTATTTCATCATCAAATTTGAAGGTAAATTTTGCTGGGTATAAGATTCTTGGTTGGCATCCATTTTCTTTCAGAGCTTGAAAAATGTTGTTCCAGGCCCTTCTAGCTTTTAGGGTCTGGATTGAAAAGTCTGTTGATATTTTATTGGTTTCCCCCTGAATGTAATTTGGTTCTTTTCTCTCACAGCCTTTAAAATTCTGTCTTTATTTTGTATGTTCTATATTTTCATTATAATGTGCCTTGGTGTGGGTCTGTTGCAATTTTGTGTATTTGGAGTCCTATAAACCTCTTGAACTTGATTTTCCATTTCATTCTTCAGATTGGTGTAATTTTCTGATATTATTTCATTGAATAGATTGTTAATTCCTTTGGTTTGTTTCTCTAAGCCTTCCTCAATCCCAATAATTCTCAAATTTGGCCTTTTTATGATACCCCATAGTTATTGGAGATTCTGTTCATGATTTCTTACCATCTTCTCTGTTTGTTCAACTTTGTTTTCAAGGTAAAATATTTTGTCTTCAATATGTGAGGTTCTGTCTTCCAGGTGTTCTATCCCATTGGCTGTGCTTTCTATGGAGTTCTTAATTTGGTTTATTGTTTCCTTCATTTCAAGAATGTCTGTTTGGTTTTTTTTCAGTATCTCTAACTCTTTATTGAAATGATCTTTTACTTCCTGTATTTAATCTTTTTACTGTCAATTGGTGTGATCATTCAATGCCTGCATTTGCTCTTTCATCTCATCATTCAATGCCTGCATTTGCTCTTTCATCTCATCATTCAATGCCTACATTTGCTCTTTCATCTCATCGTTTGCTTCCCTAATCATTTTAGTTATGTACATTCTGAACTCCCTTTCTGTCATTTCTTCTGCCATGCTGTCGTTGGATTTTATAGATGTAACATCTAGATTTGTTTGGGGCATTTTCTTCCCTTGTTTTCTCATATTGTTCCGGAATGAGTGGGTCATTAAGATATTGCAGATTTCCTCTATTGACTTATAATGTCACTGAAGATGCTATTATATCCCCTCTTATCCTTCCGTATCCTGCACTCTTGGAGGAATTTAATAATGCGGTGCTCCACAAGGAAGCTGCCTCTCTAGGGTTGGTGACCCTCAAGTGGGGTATATTCCCTGATAGTGGGCAGAGGTGCCTCCACTTGTTGACCAATGGTCATCCAAAGGGTAGCTAGGCTGCAGGCTGAGGCATGGCCTATTTGTTCCTGTGTCTCTGGTTTTACCGTCCCTGTGGGAAAACCTTACCCTGGCCGGGAGGACTCACCCAGTGGGGAGGTCTCGCTGGTCAGTTCCCCTCCCAGTGGTTCCCCTCAATCTACAACTACTGCCTGGGCTGGGCTGTCTTCCTCTGCAATGTTCCCAGGGGCCTGGACCTACCTCCTGGGCCTGGGAGCCTCACCTTTCACAGACGAGTCTCCCTAGACTGCCTCTCCTCAGAGAATCTGCCCGCAGTCCTGGAAACTTTGCTCCACCCCTGCGCATATCTCTGTGCGGCTCTTCCAGCAAGAAGCCTCCTAGGTCCTGGGACCCTGCTCTGTACCTAATCGCCTGGCTATGTGGCCCCTCCTCTGAGCCGCCACCTGGAGTCCTGTACAATAGCTCCAAGACCCAGAGACCCACCACACACCTCCTTCTCTGGACAGCCACCTGGTTTCTGAGGCAGTCACTAGGAGTCCAAGCAACTCACTTCATGTCTCCTCCTCCTGCCAACTCCCTGTAGCCCTAGGCAGTCACTCCGAGTCCATGTGACGCACCATGTTCCTCCTCCTCCTCAGGGTAGCCCCCCGGGTGTTCAGGAGTGGTCTCTTGGAGACCAAGGGACCCACCACCCTCCTCCTCCAGGCAGGCCACCGGTGTTCAGGAGTGGTCGCTTTGAGTCCAAACAACTCGCCACTCACCTCCTCCTCTTGCAACCACCTGTGGCTCTCATGCAGTCACTCCTAGACCAAGCGACCCGCCATGCTTCTCCTCTTCCTCCGTGCAACCACCCGGTGTTCTCCTCTTCCTCCAGGCAACCCCCCGGTGTTCGAAAGTCGTCATTCTGAGTCCAAATAGTTTGCCACACAGCTCCTCCTCAGGCAGTCGCCTGTAGCTCTGATGCAGTCACTCCTAGAACAAGCAACCCACCGTGCTTCTCCTCTTCCTCTGGGCAACCCCCCGGTGTTCAGAGGCGGTCATTCTGAGTCTAAACAGCTCACCATGCTGCTCCTCCTCAGGCAGCTGCCCGGAGCCCCAGTGGTTGCTCCGAGTCCAAGCGCTGTGCTGAGCCACCTCCTCTACATTGATCCCAGTTGTCCGTGTTTATCGCTCCAGTGGGGGGAGGAGCGTCTCACTGAGCATCTCTACTTCACAAAGTTCCCTGCCTTCCAGGGCTACCGCCCCATCCAGGACACCTCCCCAATGGGAGAGACTCACCCGGTGGCTCTGAGGTCGTCCCAAGTCTCTCACTATCTCCTCTTTTGAATCCTGCATCCTGGAGCAACATGAAATGCAGCCCGATATACCAATTTTCTATGAAATTATTTTATGAGAACAGTGTAACATGATACTCAAACCAGAAAATAATTATATAAGAAAATAATATCATAGTCCAATTTCATTCATAAATATAGAGGCAAAACCCTAAGCAAACCAGGCAAGGTGGTGCACATTTGTAATCCCAGCGGCTCCCGAGGCTGAGGTAGGAGGACTGCAAGTTTAAGACCAGCCTCAGCAACTTAGCTAGGCCATAAGCAACTAAGTGAGACCCTGTATCTGAATAAAATATTAGAAAGGGATAAGAATGTGGCTCAGTGGTTAAGCCCCTTAAGGTTTAACTCCCAGTACCAAAACTCAAACAAACAAACAAAACCAACACTGCCACTACCACAACAAAAACACCCTAAACAATACATTAACAAATCAAATCCAGCAATATATAAAAGTATTATGCATAATGCTCAAATGGGGTGTATCTAAAAATTCAAGATAAGGTTAACATTTGAAAATCACTTCATGTAACTCATACAATATCAACAGATAAATGGAGAGAAATTACGTGCTTTGAACAGATAACAGAAAGCATTTGACAGAACTTACCATCCACTCAATGGTAAAAACTAGGAATTAGGTGTCAGGAGTTCCCCTGGTGAAGGGAACATCTGGATCACCTCTGTATGCTGTTGACCATACACCTGTATGTGTGTGGAATTGATTTGTGCTATAAGTTCTCTGGGCTGTCTGTGCCAAAGCAGGTCAGAAGATTCACACATTCTTATTTCCATCAGACATTACCAGGCTGCCCTCCAGAATAAATGTAGCAGCTGGCATTTCCCTAGGGATGGATGATGTGCCTGACTCCCCTCAGCCACAGGGACATGTGTGCTCTCACCTTTCTCATTTTTAACATCCCAATGGCTTTAAAGTAAAAAAGGTTTGCTTTATGTTGTATTTTTCCCATTACTAGGGAGTTTGAGCATCTCTTTGGACTTTCCCTTACAGAAATTACCTCCTAGTATGTTTTATTTATTTTAAAATGGGTTTCTTGTCTTTTTCTCTTGTTGATTTGCAGCAGTCTCTAGTCATTTCTTCCCCAGATTTTGTTATTAATAGAATGAAAATCCATCATCTTGATCATCCATTTTGAAAATTTCAATGAATTATTTTATTTTGAAATAAAATCCATCCATTTTGGTGGCTCTTGCCTAACTCTATCTTAGCCCTTAGATCACAGAGATTTAAGTTTTTTTCCTTGGCTCTCTGGTTTTTCTGTTTTTTAGGGCCTTAATGCTGTACACTTTTTAAAAAAGGAAGTTACTTCATCGTTTTGTTTTTTAAAAAATTACATAATAAAGACTAAATTATTAATAATATCTGTTATTTATATATGTGCTTGGTAATAGTTCTCACTTTCTTCTGTGCCAGATACTAGTCCCCTATCCTTTCAATTCTTTACAAGTTCCTTATTATTTAGTTTTCTTTGACCTTTGAAAAAGAGGAATAAATTGATGCTCAGAGATACAATTAGCAAGAGGAAAATTGGAATCCAGGTTTGTTCAACTTCAAATTGATGTTCATTTCACTAAATCAGGAGTTACTTCATTTTTTTTCTGTAAAGGGATAAATAGTAAATATTCTATGTTTTGTGGACCATATGGTTTCTATCACAATGACTCATGAAAGAAGTGGTACATAATATGCATTGGTATAGATGTGTTCCAATAAAACTTTATTTACAAAAATTTATAGGAAGTAGTATGGATTTGGCCCTGGGGTAGTATTTTGCCAAATGTTCAGGCAACCCATATCATCTCTCTTTGAATAGGGTTTTTAAAATGAAACCTATCATTTAAACATACATTCTCTCCATATAGATGCAGGTCATGTGTGAATGTTGGTTTGCAACTAATAATGATGTTGTTGTTTAGTTATATCACTACATTCTCCAATGAATCATTTATGTGTAGTTTGGGTTTTCATGTGGGATCCAGATACTAGATTACAGTAGTCCCACTAGACACTAGCACAGACTGCTCCCCCAGAGTTTGTTGGCATACCTTCAGTTCTAATGTTAACTTCTCCATTAACATTTTCTTATAAATTAGTAAAAGTTATTTATGTATATCCCAAAGAAGACTATGCTTTGTATCTGTCTTCCTTCCTTCCTTCCATTCTTTTCTTCCTTCCTTCCTCCCTCCCTCCCTCCCTTCCTCCCTTCCTCCCTCCCTTCCTTCCTTATTTCCCTCCTTCTCTTCCTTCTGTATTCTTTTTGTTTCTCTTTCCTCTTGGAATTCCTAGACTCAATACCAGAACAACTAAATTTGATTTAGAAGAATATGAATGGCAGATTTTTTTTCATGAAGACCTTATTATTTAACATAAAAATCAAAGGATTCCAAATACAATTTGGTTTTTAAAATACTTTAAGTTTTCAATTTAAATTTGTATAAGAGCAGTTCACTAGAAAATTAAATACATTTTCTCTTAGGTGTAATAATGAATAGCATTGTCTGTGTAACTCAAGCATAACTTTGGTATGATTGTATTTAAGACAATCAAATATATTTTCTATTCAAGGTTGACAATAGAATCCATTTTACCTCACTTGGGAAGGAGTGCTATGGGATTAGGGCTCTCTAGATATGTGAGTTGCAGAAGGAACCACATTTATTGCTACTTCATAGAAACATCAGGTACTGAGCAGAAACATTAGGTACTGAAATCTTTCTTTTCCCTTTCCAGTTCTGAAAACCAGTGACTGGTGGAGATGTCAAAGCCTATTTTGGAGATCATGGATCAGTACAAAAGCTTGAATCTTCTTTAAATATTAAGTATAACCCATTTTATGGATGTCAATTTGGACTTATGCTCAGGATAATCACTTTGTAATTTTTCCTAGCAGTTCTAAATTCAGATTTTATAAAAGCATGAAATAAACATTTTAGTCAGATAAACTTTGTTCTTCACTATCAGTCTCTTCATTATGATATCTGACATTTCTTTTCTTGCCCCTCTCTTCCTCTTTATCTCCCTGTCTTCCTAGTTGGTTGCATTTCTTGATTCTTTCTATTATTCCAGGTCTAATGTGTTGAGAACATGTCTTTCCACAATACATTAATTTTTCTTTCTTTATGTACCTATTCTTCTACTTTAACCTTGTCTCCTTAACACTCTGCTACACATAGTGTTGAGATTATCATGAGTGACAATGAAGAGCTTTAAAAAACTATCTAAGCAAAGGAAAACTTTAGGTAGCTTATACAGTTCATGTTTATATGTGCATGGATTATTTAGGTTGGTAGATTCATCCATGGGAACTAAAGTAGATGTGCATAGTGGATTAATTTAATTAACAACCTCAATTAATGGCTTCTCTTTTCTATAATCACACCTTTACCCTGAAATTTAAAAAAATTGCAGTCTCTCCCATTCTGACTCCAAGGTTACACATGTGACTTGCTTTAGATCATGGGAGATTAGCCAATATAATAGAAGCAAAACCTTGAAAAGTGTGCCTCTTGCCTTTTTGCATGATTTGGGTTACTCAGGTGTAGACCTTGCCATGTAGTGAAGATAAGTCAGGTTAGCCTTCTGGAAGAAGAGAGACCTCAGGGGGTACAACTAAGTCACCTGAGTTAAGGCAATCCTTGGTTAGCACATCAACTTGGTTTCCCAGCTAACTGCAGATTCATGAGTGTGAACCCTCCAAGGTCAGCCAAGAATAGCTCAGAATAACAGAACTATTTAGATGACCCACACCCAGTGGAAAAGATAAAGACTTGCTTTAGTCCATTAAGTTTTAGTGTGACATATTACTCAGCAGCAGGTGATTGATGCAATAAAATTATCCCTCAACATTTCCACCTATTTTAAATGACAAGGAAACATAAAATTTTTGCCCACATACTTACAATGTCTGGTTTTCTTCATTACTTTGTGCAGATCCAGATTTCCATTTATTATCACTTTCTTTCTGTGAAGAGGACTTTTTTTAACATTTTGGCCTCTTGTTAACAAATTGTTGCAGCTTTTGTATGTTTGAAAAAGACCTTCATTTTGTCATTAGTGAAAGATGTCTCTGTTCATTGCAGTTTTTTCCTTGATGCTGTCCTGCTGTCTCCAGGACTGCATTGTTTTGGATAAGAAGCCTGTCATTCTTATCTGTGCTATTCTGTTATTCTGTGCCCATTAGATCTTTTTTCTTCCTTTTAAGATTTTCTCTTTGTCACTGTTTTGAGCAATTTGATTATGAAATTTTGGTGTAATTTTCTTCTATGTCTGTGTGTTTGGGTTTCATTGAAACCTGTATCCATGGTTTGAATAAGTTTCATTAAATTATGAGAATTTTTGCCCATTATTTCTTAGAATATTTTCTTTTATACTTTCCTTCATTTTGAACAGTTTCTATTGCCATGTCTTAAGGTTGCTAATGCTTCTGTATTGTCTAAATGCTATTAATTCCACAAAGTGTACTTTTTATTTAGGATATTGCATTTTTATCTTTAGAACATTATATATGTGTGTGTGTGTGTGTATACATATGTATGTATATCTTATTTATCCTTCTCCTTGGAATGTTCAAATTATGATTAACATTCATGACATTGGAGGTATATTTTAAATAGCTGACTTGCAGTCATTACCTGCTAATTCTATCACCTATAACTTTTCTGGGTCTGTTGGTATTGATTAATTTCCCTCCTCATTATGGCATATGTTTTCTTGCTGTGTTTCTTTTGTTATGTTTCTTGGTTTGCCTGGAAATTTTTGGCTTGGTGCCAAACATTGTAAATTCTACTTTGTTGGATGATGGAGTTCTGGTATTTCCTGAAGAATTTTGAGAGCTTCATTATGGAATGCAGTAGTTAGTTTATTTGGAAATAATTTGATTATTTTCAGATTTTCTTTTGAACTGTTAGGCTTTTATCCAGGGCCAATTTGGTCCCACACTGTGGTGATACTTTTCTGATGAAACTTCTTGGTGCTCTGTTAGATTTTTCACTCTGACAGGAATGCAAACTGCCTTCATACCTGTGTGAGCTCCCAAAATGATCTCATTTGATCCTTCTAATGACTCTTCTCAAGCTCCTGGGTTTGTGTCTTCCAATACAATTGCTGTTCATTAGTGAGAGAGATAATCAGGAGGAACACACTGCAGATCTCTGGAGTTCTCTCTCTGTGCAATACTCTCTTTTCTGGTTACTACCACCTCATCTCCTTTGAGTTATGAAGCATGTCTCTTCAACTCAGGGAGTTTGCCACCCTTTCTTACTGTCACACAGCAAGCTTGGACAATTGCAGGCCTCACCTCATTCATTTTCCGTTTTTAAAAAATGGCTTGGTAGCCTATCTTGCCAATTGTTTAATATGTGAAACTCATTATTGTTTATTTATGTATTTATTTTAATTTTTAAGGTAAGAAGATAAATCTGATCCCTGCAGCTCCTTCATGGATGGAAACAGAATTTTTTTCAAATTAGATTTTGCTGAGCAAATCTAAATTCATTTAATAATGGCTGGAGCTCTGATACATAAAAGCTTTATGTTAATTATAAAGAGGTCTAAGAAGTCAGATATGGGCATTCATATCTGATAACTTTTCCTCAATCTCTTCCTCAGTTCTTATCGATTTCAATGGCATAAAGATTTTCTTTCACCCACCTCTGCCATATAAGCTGATTGAATTAAAAATATTACTCTGGAACAAAATTCATTCTTCCTCCTATTTGGTATGTAGATTGAAGATTTTTGAAGATTCTTGGGAAAACAAGGGTTCTTGTCATGTCCTATAGAGAAATTAGAGAATCATAGAAAACTTTCCAAAATGAAGAGTATATATTGTTTCACTTTCAGCAGGATTTTCTCATCTATAATTACCTCTTCCTCCACTATGGATCTAGATGTAAGAGGAAGGCTTCCATAGATTCACATATTTGAAGTAGAGCAAAATTGGTGTGTGGGACATCAGAAGTTTTCACTCATAAAATCTTCTTGCATGACTTTTTCTCTTGAAGTCACTGTTGGTTTAGCAAATTGCTTTAATTACAATGATGGAGGATGTCATGAAACCAATAAAATTTCTTAATATATTTGACAAATAATTATGAGTTTTAATTTTTTTCTCATAAATCCTAGGGACTAGAGTTATCATATCATGAAATAAGTCCTGTTTAGCTGTAATCTTAACCAAAATCATACATTCCCACATCCAAAAATACTGGTTGTCATATTTTATGCAATTAAAAAGACTTCCTCTCACTTTTCTTTTTCCAGACAGGGTAAAGGCAAGTTTTCCATAAGCAAACAAGTTTTCCTTAAGCAACTGTTCATTTGTCAAATATAAGGATGTTGGTGTGGTCTTTCCACAATAAATTGGAAAGAAAAGAAAAGAAAAAATGAGAAGGATTTTCCTGAAATTGTAGTTTTCTGTTTTTCATCTAGGGATAAGACATCTTTTAGACATTGGTTTAGATCTCTGTGAATAGTCATTCATTACATCTTCAAATGTGTTTTTTTCTTTTTTTAGGCTGCCCTAAAGGGTTTGGGGTGAGTATGAGGAATCAGATAAAATTCTCATACACCCATCCCAATCTTGGTCTGCCTTTAGAAGTAGGCTGTCTTTCTGACACCTTTCCCAGCCCTTAAACAACTCATGATCTGAGCCATGATGAAAAGAAACAACTGTGCAGACAAAGGCTTTGGGATCCAGGCATTGACAGGCTGCTTTGAGTTCTCTTTCAATCTTGCAATCTTTCAGGGTTTTGTTTGGAGTTTGATACAGCTTTTCAGAGACTTAATAGCCTTTCAGTACCAGTGTAAGAAAAAGAACATTGATTGCGTGTGTGCTGGCTGGACTCAAAGACACCCTAAAATGTTCTGCCTCACTTAGCAGTTTAACCCATCACATCCTGGTGGAAATATAACTAAACACTCAAACCAGTTTCACTCTTCTATTAAATAAGATAAAGAGGGACTTGGTGGATGGTTTTACAGTCCGTTCTGACCATCATCACTTTTCTCTGTGCATTTGGATGTATGTGGAAGACTGAGAGGATTCAGAAGAACTGTAAACCACAGCAGGGTAAATTCAGAGTCTGCCACCATTTCAGTGCTTTAATTTCATCTCTCTCTGAGCTCCATAATTCTTGAAGACAGCCTCACTTGTGCATACATACCCTGCCCTTTCCTCCAGCCTATATGGAGATGATAGCCTTGTTTTCTAAGAGTTCTGCCAACATTTTCTTCCCATAAAAATCACCCAAAACATAAACTGACAAATTGAGACAGGTGAGCAAATTTTCCCCATTGGCAAATGAAATGACATCTTCCTGGGATAGATTTCAGCAACAATCTTTCATAAGACTATTTATTTTACATATTGGGATTTAATGGTTTGTTATAATGCATCTGACTAGACAAATTCATGCAGTTATATATGTAAAGTAACATTGTGATAATTGCAAATAGTATTCCAGTTTCACCAATCTCACATACAGGGAAGACAGGTCTGTAGTTTATGGTTTATGCAGAAAACTATAGATATGTCTTAAAATGAAGAGAAGCTTGAATTGAGACTTATACAGAGATGCAAATACTCAGAACAGAAGACATTGTGTGGAAAGAACAAATACATTTTCTTTCAGTTATTTTGCTGCTGAAATTCACATTTGATAAAAAAATAGGTTCTTGGGTTCAATGAGTACAGCAATGTAAGCATAATCACCTTCTTCAGAATGCAAATTCATAACAATACAGAGTACAGAAAAGACTTATTAAACTCAAGAACATGAAGGAGATTAAAATATAGAATTAAAACACGCTACTAATCCTGTTTGAGAAAGTAATCATTGTAGAGAATGGAAGTGAACAATATGAACTTATGTGGAAGCCTTTCAATGTCCCTTCCCAGAGAGAACCTGACTCCTTTTTCTCATAGAAATCTCTTCCAGATGAATTCCTAACTAGCTACCTAACCAGTTGTGGATATGTGTCCAAGAATTTGCAGTGGGATCAAAAAACTACCCATTTCTGCTTACATATACTAGAACATTTAATTTTCTTGATTTTCTAATAAGAATCAAATCATTCTTCTAAGTGCAATATCACTGGGTATTAGGAGTGTAGGTGTTTATGTGTGTTAAGGGATTTGGACAGCTCTTTAAGATAGCTATGTGACAGGGGTGAGATTTGAAGTCACCCAATTTCTGATAATATTTTAGTCTCTTCTTCTTTCAATTAGTCCCTTCTGGAGTTCTGACTATGCTGGAGATGTGGTCATCTTTCAAATTTATTCTTCCTTTTCCTGACCTCTCTCCAAGTCAGTATCTGACAATTGAAAGGCTCATATTAGCAGTGTTAAATGTGGTCTGAATGCTATTGGGCATCCTATGAATTTTTACTGATTTGGACTCTGTGGTGGTTGTTCTAATTCCCACTGGTACTATCTTATATTTTGAGACATTATGCTGGTTTAGGACAATGGGGTTCTTGTTTGTGGCCATTTACCCCACTTTATGTCACTCTGCTCACTGTGGAATTTTTGCTCTAGCCTCAAGCTTTTCATATTTTACCTGCCTATTTAACTCCTTGGTGTTCCCTCAATAGGACATCTAGCCATTCCACAGCTTCTGCATGTTAGGCATAGACTGGGGATTCTACTGGTTCTGCCTCAAGTGCATGTATCCAGCATAATATGACTTTCTTTGATAAACTACATCTTGTAGGATGTTGGATATGGTTGAGATGTACAGAGGCATAATTTCCTCCCCAAGCCAAACTGGGAAATTCTGCCACTTTCTTTCCAGTGCTGAGATTGTCTCACAAATACCATGATACCTTTATTCCTCTTTCTTCATTTCCTGTCTAATGAAGAGAAAATGAAAACTTTGCATCTGACCCCATCAACTTCCCCCTCTATCTCTTCCCATATTTCAAAGGAGCAAATGAGATTTTTTTCAGTTTCTTCTCCGAAGAAAGAGGAATAATGCATACGTGGAGAAGGAGCCAGTGAGAAAAAACATGAAGCAGGCACTGGCAAAGAACCCACCTGAGTTATTAAGGGAAACAGGATGCCATTAAGACCCAGTCAGGGAGCAGGTGGAACAAGGGTGCTGGGCAGGCAGAGCCACTGAGGACAGAATGTTCACACATGCCTCACATGACCTGGCCACTTGCACTCCTCCTGTGTAAGTAGAGAAGTGGAGACAAGGCTGCAGAGCACACATGTGCAGGCAAGCTCACAGCAGCTTTCTCCATAACTGCCCAAACACAACACCCAAGTGTTCTTCACAGAAGACCACCCACCCATACCACACAACATGGCTCACCAAGATGAATTAACTACTGCTGCAGCCAACAGGGAAATCTTTGTGTTTATGCAGAACAAATGGTTTCAGATCAAAACATGCAAAAAAAACCCAACTTCATGCTGGGTATGCATCATATTCTGAAACAGAAAGGGATAACCATCACTACCAAGCATCCTGGGGTGGCAGAGGTGGATGAGTTGTGGGGAGGGCACATTTTTAACCTTCATCAGGGTGGTGGCTTCATGGAGGACACAGATGCTACCCTGAGAAACTGTTGGCTGCTCCATCCAAACACCTGCAGATCACTGTGCCAGTCACACACAGTGAAACTGGTTTAAAGGACTCAGGTCCTTGGGTTCCTACAAGGATGACAGAAGGCACTGGAGCCAGAGGAAAAGGAGGGTCAAGACTGCCACATGGAGGCTGAGAGAGATGCAGGGTCAGGGTGGTTCTAAGGCATTTGTCCTACCCCTGCTCACCAAAATAAAATTGTTGTCAAGGGTGTCTCTGTGATCTAGGGTTTAAACACTGGACTTTTTCAGCCAGCATGAAAAATGGGGGTGACTTCTTCTTTCTAACTTGTTTCCTGCATTTCTGCCCTCACTGAGCACCTACCATGGATCCCCTAGCCTTTATCTTGAAGAACAGGGAGACCCCTCTACCCTGGGGAACTGGTCCTTGTGACCCCTGGTTTAGATAGGTCAGATGTCCACTGGAACAGGATGGGTGGTGGTGAGCCCTTCCACTCCAATGAATCCCAGAACATCCCCTCACCATTTGTCAAACATTCACTGTGCAGTACCCTGGCATGTTCCCCAGCTTGGAGGCCTTGGTCATCTTTTCCCCACTTCTGACAGTCCACAGCTTTGATGCCATCAAAGGCAATGTCTTGCCTTCACTTCAGGAAGCTCCACAGCCCTTTCAATTGGGAACATGTCTGTGCAGGGTGGCACATGCCTATAATCCCAAAGGATCAGGAGTCTGAGGCAGGAGGATTGAGAGTTCAAAGCCAGCCTCAGCAAAATGAGGTGTTAAACGACTCAGTGAGACCATGTCTCTAAATAAAATAGAGACAGGGGATGTGATTCAAGTTTAAAGTGCCTCTGCATTCAATCCCTGCTACCAAAAACAAACATAACAGAAACTAACAAAAATAACAAAAATTAACAAATAAACAAACAACAACAACAAAAAGGAAACAACAATAACAAAAAACACCCACAGCTTGGATATGATGCTGATCAAAAACACAACCCCTTTTGCCTTGGAAACAAAATATAGAAAGTGGTTCCTGGGTCCTGGCCTGAGCATAGGTAATGGATGAGCCCCGAGCACCCCTGAAAGGACTGTATGACCACATCTACTTGGGTTATTGGTACACTCATTTGTTTGAGGGAATTTGTTTGCAGATTTTAGGCCAGATGCACTGATACACACATGTATCCCAGCAGTATGGGAGTGTGAAGCAGGAGGATGGCAAGTTCATGGTCAGTTCCAATGACCCTATATGAAGATCAAAAATAAAATTCGCAAAGCAAGTAAATGAGTCATACTGTGCCCCAGAGAATTGAAACTGAATCCCCAGTACCAAAGGAAAAAAAGAGAAAAAAAATAAAGAAAAAAAAATAAAGTGCTGTTTGGGGTATTTTAGACTGGAGGGGCTACTATACTTCTCAGAAATCCATAGACAGGCATCTATCTACATAGTCTGAGGTGGCAAGGCTGTAAATCAGGCACTGCTCTACCCCATGCCTTACAGACAGCACCATACAAGACAGTGACTTTAAGGGCTTATCTCTGGGAGGAAGAGATCAGGAGCCTGTGGTGGGGGCTGTGTCACCAAGAAGCTGCCCACCTCTGCTGACCCAACACTTGATCCTGGACCCTCATTTGGATACATGTGCTGGAGACTGCTCCTGGGTGAGATGGTCAATCCTGCAAGTAATAAAAGTCCACAGTACACTAGTGGGAGCAGTACTGTAGCCCTTGTGTGGCATAACACAGCCTCAAGTGGGGGGGCAGGCATAGCATCCAGGCCACCATCCTGGGACCCTGAACCAGGCTCAGCACCCTTGACCTCCACCTTGCTCTCTGGAAGGTTTTGTGCCACAATTGATCATGCTCAGGCTTACTCAGGCTTCCAGAGAAAAAGTGATATGATCTGTACTGACTTCTGTGCTAAGCTTTGCTATCCACCCTCAATCGAACAAGTTCCAGATACTGAGTCCAGATCTGCTGTGCACTCTCTACCACTGCTGTAAAGACATGCAGTCCTTCTTTAGCAGGTGCACAGACACAAGTTTAACAACTATTAAGGTTTCCATTTTCTCTGCTAACCTTTGGTCTCCCTGTGGTGAAACCTATCAATACTTCATCCTGCTATTGTCTGTCTCTCCTCATAACATGTGTCTAAGAATATATCAGAATTTGCTTCTTCCTTAAAAACAAGCTGCCATGACTTTGTCAGCTCTGAATGGACATAGGTATAAGAGGGAAGGGCTGGAGAAGGAATGGGTGAGGATAGTGAAGAGGGTGGATACAGAACAAAACCCTCCACAAGCTCCCTGCTCAGGACTTGTCTCTCTGAGGGAGTCCATATGCATATCCCTGAACCCCCATCCATTGGCCTCCTCATAGGGGACACCTCTCCTGTCCACAGCCTCATCAATAGGATCAAACACACAGCACTCAAGTAGTCTGGCTGAGGAGGCCTCCTAAGTAATGCTCTGGTGTGCTTCTCAACCTACGTCACCCCTCTGAGGGCACTCCTCCTGCACTGCTCAGCACAGGCATCTTGAGGGACTGACCCCCACCTCACGTGCACTTTGTGTGAAATGCCCTATCTACTCTTGTCCTGGTCTTGGCTTCCTGAGCACAAGCCCTCTCTCCCATGCCTCCCTTTGTGGCCCCACATGGCCCCTCATTCCTTGATTCTCCTCTCATCTCAAGCCCCTCCCACCAGGACACCCCACCTCTGATGACCTGCTCCTCCTGCTCCTGAGATGGCACATCTGTCCCACAGCACACCTCAAACACAGGAGGCCTCCTTATGCCTGGCCTTTTGGAACAGACTTGTTCCACAACTCTGCCTCCCTGGGACTCACTGTCACCTCACCACTGACTCCACATAGACAAGCCTGTGAGCAGGTGAACACAGTCTCTCCTTTCTTTCCCCTCCCACTGCTCCCCTGGGTGACTTGTTCCTGTTGCAGCAGAATCACTCCCCACTGATGCCAGCCCACCCATGCCCATTGTCTGGTCAAACTGAAAATCACCTCCCAGTCACTGCTTCTCTGCCCTGTTCACTTCTAGAACCTTCTCCACACATCTTGCTGCTTCTCTCCCTGTTCTGGGATTCAAAACCTGAAAGCTCAACCCTCTGACCCAGAAATGGCTGAGGTGGTGGCTCAGACTCTTCTCTGTGCATACTGAGGGGTATCATTACAACTCACAATGCAATCTGAAAAAGGGGTGTCCAGACTATTGGCTTTATCTCTGTTGTGACTGAACTCATTTGTGAGGAAAATGTGGCACACACAAGAGTCATCCCTTTGTGGTAGCCTGAACATCCAGATGCTGCTCTCACAACTCACACCCTAATAACCCAACTGTGGTTCTGACCACACTGCAGCCCTGTGCATACTGGAGAATAAATAGACATGCTCCTGGGTTTTCACACTGAGCATGGGACACTGGCATCTCACATCAACCATTCTGCAAAACATCCAAGTCTGGCCAACACCAGTCAACTGGAGTCTTGGGACACATCTTGTCACTAAGCATCCCCTCCACACCACCCCTCATGGACACCAGCATAGTGTGGACAGCACCCATGTTCTCCTGCCCACCACCCATATTCTCCTACTCTCACTCATCCTCTTGGAGGACCCTGATGTAAGGGTGAGCAAACCCAACCACTGCCTATTTCTACACTTCTCCAGAGTTGCCACACACTCTGCTCCAGATGGTTTCCATGTGCTCCAGGCACCAAGTACCCTTCAAACCCTGGCCTATGACCTTCACCTTCCACCTTGGCACCTGCTCACATGGCCAACTGCCATGTCCTGTTCAGGACTCCTCCAAGTCTTGCCTATAGCTGCACTAGCCACTATTCTAAACAACTCCTGTTTCACAACAAAGACTTGACCTGTCCCAATCCTCTGTTGAAGGTGTTCTTGCACAGCCTATTTATTGTTCACTGCCCATGGCCCATGGCCAGCTCCAGGGAAGAAGAACCATTCACACTCAGCACCTCCCAGCACCACAAGCAGAAGACAAAACACCCCTCACAATCAAGATGGGAAGGACACATAAACTTGTGCCATGGTTTCTGCTGGGCCATACCCTAACATGCTGTGAGAATCTAGAGGACCTATTGGCATTTGAGACCTGAGCCCATGATCTGCTGGATTTCTGAGGACCCATCTCCTGCTTTCACAAGTTCATAGGTGGCACACCAGAAAATCTCTCTGATCCCTAAAGGCATTAATCTCTTCTTACAACAATGTGAGGCACTGAGACTCCACAATCTTGGAGTGAGACATGCATTGCACCCTCAACCAGCAGTGACCCTGGGATGAAGAACAGAGGCTTTGAGCTCTACATGTGGCCAGAATCTTGTGCACAGCTCTCATGTGAACTCTCAGCAGCTGGCTGAATCTTTCTGTGCATCACACATGCATGGTTATGAAGGTACTGAACACTCATTAGAATAAAATTTACCTACCTCTCATCACATTGATAAGATGCCATTGAAATTATTTGGTACCTACCCTGTGCTAGGTACCCTTCAGACATCACACATAACTCATTATAGTCCTTGCCACACATTTATTTCTGTTACCCTGAGAAGCCCCGTGGGGCCTAGATGCGAGACACAGGTCCAGCAGAACCCACTTGCACTTCATGTCCACTGTCCCCATTTATGGTCTCTGTCATCCTGCCAGGCTAAGGGAACACATGTAAAGAGATGGTCATGGTGCCCACTGCTGGCATGGCCTCAGTAACCCAGCATGCGGAGGCAGGGAGAATACAGTTTGGGGCCTGGTTCACAATCATCAAGAAATGCTGATGCCATACCACTGATGGTATCATGGCTGTGACCTCCTGCATGTAACACTAGCCCCTCTAGAGGCTTGGTGGTACATCCATCTCTTCAGCACCCTGGTAGAACCGTTTAGACACATGCCTGCCTTAGGTTTTCCTACAGCATAACCTCTGCATTTAGTGCCATCAAACCCAGCCTATGTACAGCCACATGGTAGTGGAGATCATTCCAGGGTTACACCAGCAGCATCTTGATTTGTCCTCGCTCCTGGCAACTCAGGAAGCAGAGCATGCTGAGACCTGGCTGTCCTCACCAACACAGGTTGCTACCCACAGAAATCAACCTTGGGGAGGGCAGTTATGATTGTGGGGAGAGAGAGGGTCTGGGTTTGAACCAAATGATCAGCAAATCCATAGCACGTTGATAAAGGGCAGGGATGCCAATGCCCACCAGGCTGTGAGGAAGAGGCCTGACATGGAGGCAGGTCTCAAACTATGCCTTGCCTTAGCCACCAAGGTGTCAGACCCAATAAGCTGCCTTGGATCCTTTTGACCATGCTATCAGAGTATGAGTCCAGGTTGCACAGATGAAGAAGGCATGGAGAGATTGCACAACCCAACTTTGGGTGCACAGCAAAGGCGACATCACAGTTAGGGTTACAGTGTTCTGACCTGAGGGACCAGTGTTTGACAAACACCTTAAGTGATCAACCACCATCTCCCACCCAGCAGCACCAGACCCTCAGTTGTGAGGCATGTTCTGAGCTGACTGGAATAAAGCAGTCCCTGTCTATATTCAGTGACAACTCTCTCACCCCCAGATTTAAAATAACAAGCTTCAGAAAGTGGGGGTAAAAACACTGTTGCGTACATTGTTAATCTAGAAATTTCTCAAACCACTTTGTCTAGCATTTTAATCATTAGACCATTAAGAAAATGATCTTACTATATGCAATTAATACTAAAGCTGATTTAAGAATGAATTATTTTCAAGTCCACCTTTGCAATCTCCATTTCTTCGGTTTTTGCTTCATGACCTTATAAGTTTTTCATCTGCACTGTTGGTGCATATGCTAAGTTTACACACATTTTCAAAGTGATATAACTTAAAGTCTTAAAACTTAAGAAACTTGAAACTACCAGTGATGTATAAAACAATATTAGCTGATATTTACAGTCTTTAAAAATTTAATATTAGGAGCTGAGGTATAATTCATTGGTAGTTTACCTTGTATGCATGCAGCCCTGAGTCCACTATCAAGCACCAAAACTTGTAAAATGAAAAATAATGCAATGTGAATTTGTAAGGCCCCAATGAGTTAACTTAAAAAGTGGCCAGAGCTGCTGATGCTAAAAAAGGGTTAAAAATGAAAAGCTGCAGATGCGCTGAAGTCAGCCTAGCTAGATAACAGGATGAACTTGGCAGCTAATTTAGGCTGTTGCTAGGGGTAATGAGGGATCCCATCTTACTGCAGTCAAGGTGCCCTCACCACTGACCAGTGGTTACTATGATGACTAAAACTTGGCAGCCAAAATGTATCCTGATATGCAAACAAGGACACACACTCTCCAATTGTAAAAGAGAAACTGAATCTCTTTGTCTGAAGGGTATAAAACAGCTTGTAAATTTGTGCTTAGCGTACTCAGCATTCACTGCTAAGCTGGTTTGTATCGAGTTCCCGAGAAGCAGCTTGAATAAACTGGCTATTTCTGTGGTTGTATACAGCTTGGTATTCCTCGTGGTCTCTTTGGTGGTGGTTCGGGACTTATGCACAACACCAACCCAAAGGTCCAGACACAACAAATCCTACCAGCATGACAATTGATATAAAATTTGCCAGTCAGTAATAGGGTCTTGAAAGTTAAGACTAGTTTCATATTATTTTCTGTAGTTGACTCTTTCAAGTTTATTTTTTCCTTCAGAATTTGTAAAATGTAATGGTGAAAATTTTTATCTTCATAATATTTGGATTATGGTCATAAGGTTTTGATGATGTTAGATTTTTGTATTCTTTGTTTAAATTAAATATTGCTCATTTTGAATAAGCAAAATCTTCAAAACCATATTATGCTCCACCAACATTTGGATAAGCAACAGTTTTAATCTAAATATTAGTAATTTTCTTAAGCATGCAAATAGGTTATAATCATCAAAGATATATCATTGAATCATTTTTATATTTAAATAATAAACATTTGGTTTAGATCCCAAAGTCACTGGTAAATGAAGAAATTTTGACAAGTTAAACAGCATAGTTTATTGAACAAGTATATTAAAAAAGAACGACACAATCTAGGAGTATGAGAACAAAAACTAGGGTCATAAGATGAAGCAGCACTTAGAGATGGAGAAGAGATGCAAGATCAAAAACAGCTCACTGGTTAGAGTCAGCTTTGCAGGTTGCAAATGGTGTTTGTGTCAATTTGTCAGTTGAGACTTTTCTGCTATGATTGACTGGGATGCTTTTTTAGTTACAAAAGAGTTCTCTTAGCCAGGCTTTCAGTATTAAAATAGTTGCAAATGGGAATTAATTTCACAATAACATTTGGGGAGGGAGAGCCAGAGAAGGAGGAGTTGTACCCAGAAGACATGGAGTCACAGTAACCAATCAAAATCTGTTGTCTACATGGAATTGTAAACAACAACCCACAACATTTTGCTTAAGGGAATAGGATGCTAAGGAGGTTTTGGCTGAAGGCGACCTACCCTCACCTAACAGCCAGTCATGTAGAGTAGCAGAAATGTCCAGGTGTAGGCAGAAGATCATCCTCTGGGAAAAGATGGGCTGGATGCACCTGACTTCATCACATACCTTTCTGCAGCCAAACTGAGCAAATTTCTCAGGTGCTACAACTGTGGAATTCAGCTCCAGCCCTGGGATACAAGAGAAGTCAGCTGTGCTTTCCTTATGCTGGGTAACCCTTTTGATTTTGCTGAGTTTAAATGTTAAATATTTATGTCTCTCAGGAGTTTAGGGTGTAGCATGTCCTCCATGTATGCAGGTTCCACATACTCATATTCAACCAACATTAACTGCAGAGTATTTAGAAATATTCCCATCTGTGCTAAATAAACAGGCACATTTTTCTTTGTTATTACTGCCTAACTTGTTACATAGTATTTATGTTCTATTTGTTATTCTATGTAATATGCAGACTGTTTATAATATGCAAGAGGGTATGCCTGTATTATATGTAAATACTATGCCATATCCTAGAAATGACTGAACCTTCCCTGTTTTGATATCTATGGGGCTCCTGGACCCCATCCAAGCCAGCAGTTAAAAGGTTTCTGGTGACCATGGGCCTCTGCAGAACTTGGGTGATTTCTGGTCTAGGCTACACCATCATAGTTCTGGCATTGTGTTGTCTCCAGTTTCACAAATGATATCAAAGGAAGTCAGAAAAAGGAGCCAACCTGGAATTTTCCCAATATTCCTGGGGAGAGCCAGGCATGGGTTGAGATGTGGTTTTACAAACTAGTTAGAAAGGGTGAACCTCCCTTGATTGGAGAGGGGCCATGGATTGTTGGAAGTTAAAATTCTGTGAATGGACATTAAGTCAGGCAGTCCTCTGACCCCAATCTGTCTACTTTCTATGAAAACTCCATCTGCCATAAAGGGAAGTGACTCCTCCACTTCACTCCTCCCCTCCCCTCTAGAGGCAGAAGGCCTTCAGCATAGTCCCACTTGCTCAGCTGTGCACATTTATTTCTGCAGCAGCCTGGGGTAAGGGTCAAGTCTGTCAGCTGTGTGCACCGGGTTGGGTGCATTTCTTCTTCCCCAACCCCCACCCCACCCCCAGCTTGTTCCCAAACACTGCTGGTAAGGAAATCTAGGCAGGCCGCATGGATAGCACACTAGTGGTGCATGCTGGCTGGCTGAAGATATCACCCTCAGAGAAAAAGTTGCTACTGTGTGAGTGCCAGTGGGTGTGGGTGCTGGGGAATCTAGAGGATATATGGACCATAGGTGGGGACAGGTGGGTGGTAGGTGTTGATGGGCACCTTATCTACAAATTTTCTCAGTCAGTCTCCCTGGAAACTCAACCCATTTCAAAGTTTATATTGAGGATTTGGAAGAAAAAGAGTGTATTTCCAGGGATGTGGGTCATAGTTCATGCTATGTTCTTTTGTCTTCTCTGGGTTTCTCTCTGGGTAGCTGGAACCCTCAGAGGTGCTGAAGGCTGACATGGGCCCACCTGCATCCACACACATGGAGGTTACTTCTCTACCCCTGGTTGAATAATTACTGAGGATACATTATCAGAGCTAATAGGACTCAAATGAAGAAAACTGGTCAAGTGAAACCCTGTAAATTATTTTGTGTGCTTTCTCTGTCTCTTTTAATACCTCATGCTGGAGATTTTCATCCTTGTCAAGCCAGGCTACAAGGGAAAGGATTAACATAAATAGCTCCCATGACAGTGATAAGGTGCAGTCAGCTGCTTCCATGGCCCATTTATTAACCTGACAAGAATTCATATCTCCAACAGAGGCATCTTTTCTCTGAAAACACTGCTTAGCTTCAGAAAATTGACTGAAAACATGTCACTTTCACTCCCTTTTTTCCTCTTTTTATTTTGTTCTTTTCCTCCCATTTCTGTCTTAGTTTATTCAGGCTGCTATAACAAAACATCATAGACTGGGCGCCTTGTAAACAATGGAAATTTCCTTCTCACAGTTCATAGGCGGGTAAGTGCAAGATTCATAGACTGCTTCCTGTTTCACAGATAGCTTCCTTGTTCACAGGCAGCTTCCTGGTTCAGAGACAGCTTTTCTTGCTGTGTCCTTACACATGACCAAATCTCATCCCAAAAGCATCACCTCCTCATGCCATCACACTGCAAATGGGTTTCAACAGCGGAAATTTGAAAGGACACAAGTATTCATACATATATTGCTATGATTTGGGTGCAGTTTGATGCACTGAGGCTTCATAGGTTTAAATTAGTCCTACTAATTCACAGTCCCTACTGTGGAAAATAAGAGGGTGAAAACTTAGCCCCTTTGTAAAGTGATTAGAATAAGATAAGGTCAGTAGGGTGGAGCCCTATGATAGAATCCTGGTTGCTTTAAAAGGACAGGGAGTGAGATCAGACACACACACACACATGCTTCCTGGCTCTTGCCATGAGTTTTCCTGCACCATCTTGAAACACTGCCATCAAGAAGTTGACCACCAACTGTGGTGACATCAGATCTCCACAACAGGAGTCAAAATCAACTTCCTTATGAAGTAGCCTGCATCAGCTATTTTATTATAGGAATGAAAAACTGACAGTTTTTGGTGGAAATGAAATATAAAAGGATTAGAGCAATTCCTGGTACAGAGTATGTGGTTCATTCATCTTAATTATTATTACTAGAGAAAGGGCCCAAAAACACAGAAGGCAAACTTGGTATCAGTGCCCTCTACAACTATTCATTTTTTTTGTTTCTGTTTTCTGTCATATGTCCTGGTGGCTCTGTTTTGGTTGCAGGATCTGTTTTGGTTTGAGATGCTCTAGATGCATGGTCATTGAGTGGCCACAGTCTTTGTCTTCTCTTTAAATTGGTGGCATTTAGGGTAGGTTCCTTGGAAGAGCCCAGGCTTGTGTGTCATAAGATTTGATCCATTTGGAAAAGACCTTCCACTCCCCAAGAGGCAACAAAAAGGGTGACTTTACAAAACCTACTGTATTTTCCTCTTTTCCTAGGTTTCTAAGATACATATAATTTCTCAGAGGTTGAGGTCTTGGGCATTTGAATCTGGACTTGCCTTAGCCATGCTTTGTGGAGTTCCTAACAGCCCACAAGGTTAATAACAATGTTCCAAGCTTTGCTCCATCCTCCATGGGCCTCCAGATTTTGGGCCATAAGGAGGATTCCTTTGTTTCATCTATAGGTAGGTTTTTCCTGGGCCCTCACTCACCCTTCAATGGAGGGGTCAGTCAATCCTGGGGAAATCTTCTTAAGAGGAGATCATATTGTGTGCCAGGTGCAGTAGTGCATGCCTATAATCCCAGTGATTCAGAAGGCAGAGGAAGGAGAAGGGCAAGTTCAAGCCTAGCATGGGAATTCAGCAATACCCTGTCTTGAAAAATAGAAAGGACTGGGGATGTATCTTAGTTGTAGAGAACCCCTGGTTTGAACCCCCAGAAACATAGTAAAAGTGAGTGAGAGTGAGAGAGAGAGAGAGAGGATCTCATCTATGAAGGAAGAATTTTGTCCCTCTTCCCAGAACAGAGCTGGTATGGGCAATACATCAATCCACTCAAGGTCTACTTCAGGACTTCTGATGAAGAAGGGAAGGGTAGGGGGCAATCTTTGTCCTAAATAATATTTTTAATTTAATTTTATATTTTTATGGTGCTGGGGATCAAACCCAGGGCTTTGTGCTTGCAAGGCAAGCACTCTACCAACTGAGCTATATCCCCAGCCTAAATAATTTTTAAAAAATGTTTTAAATGAAAACAAGATTCTTATTTCTTTCTTTGTCTCCCTTTTCCTTTCTCCCCTCTGCTCCTTCTGAGGCCACAAATTCTATTGAATTACAACTCTTCTCTTATGAACTCATTTAAGCTCAATTACTTTGTAAAGGCACTATCTTAAAATACAGTCACTTTGGCATTTGGCAACACATTTGGAAGCCAGAGCAGTCAACTTGAATAATCCTGGAAGCCATATCTCCGATCACTAGGTGGAGGAAATCCCATCCTGGGATGCCAGCTGGAGACTTGAAGCTCATTGTCAGGTACCTCTCATGCATCAGGCTACTGAAAACTGGGAGGTTTGAATACTAAATGACAGTTATAGTGTAGATTTTCTTTGTTCTCCTTATCAAACAATTTTAAGTTTTTATTTCTTTACATATTTGCTCTCTTTTCATTTTGTTTACTCTTCCCTCAGAGTCTATTTCTCCCTTTTTGCATGCTAACATACAATTACTTTTGATTACACTCTCACACTTTATTATCTAGAACTTCTGTATTTTCTCTTCTTATCCCATTAACAGCTACAACCTACATTTCTCTTCATCCTCTTTGTCCTCCATTAGATACTCCAGACTTTATTGCAAATCTGTTTGTTATACTGAAGATAATAGTTGAACTCATTCTGTTTATTATGACTATTTTGTTATTGTCCTGATAGGGGATATGTGGTCTAGGATTGCATACTGTCTGAATTGGGCACTGCTAATATTGATCTCCCATTTAAAAAAGGGTTTAGGAAACCTACAGGGCCACGATAAGCCTATAGGGGGAAATCTGCAATACCCCAGATTTGCACTGGTAGAGGGGAAGATACATGAACAACAAGAAAAAGCAAGGGAAGAAAATGATTCAAACAAATCTAGATTCTATATTAATAGAATCCAATGACAGCATGGTAGAAGAAATGTCATAAAAGGACTTCAGATTATACATGATTAAGATGACTTGCAAAGAAAAGGAAGAGATAAGAGAGAAAATACAGGCAATGAATGATAATACCTATAAGCTGAAAGAGCAACTTCAGGAAGCAAAAGATCATTTCAACAAAGAGATATAGATTCTCAAAAAAAAAAAAACAAAAAGAAAATCCTTGAAATGAAGGAAACAATAAACCAAATAAAAAACTCAATGGAAAGTATCACCAAAAGACTAGACCACTTGGAAGAAAGAACCTCAGACAAAGAAGACAAAATATTCAATCTTGAAAATAAAGTTGTCCAAACAGAGAAGATGGTAAGAAATAATGAGGAGAATCTCCAAGAACTATGGGACATCATGAAAACACCAAATTTAAGAATTATTGGGATTGAGGAAGGCACAGAGATACAAACCAAAGGAATGAACAACCTATTCAATGACATATCAGAAAATTTCCCAAACCTGAAGAATTAAATGGAAAATCAAATACAAGAGGATTACAGAACACCAAATGCACAAAATCACAACAGATACACACCAAGGCACATTATAATGAAAATGCCTAACATTCAAAATAAAGATAGGATTTTGAAGGCCATGAGAGAAAAGCATCAGATTACATACAGGGGGAAACCAATACAGATAGCAGCAGATTCTCACCCCAGACTCTAAAAGCTAAAAGGGCAGTGGAACAACATATTTCAAGCTCTGAAAGAACATGGTTGCCAAACAAGAATCCTATAACCAGCAAAACTAGCCTTCAAATTTGAAGATGAAATAAAATCCTTCCATGATAAACAAAAGTTAAAAGAATTTACAAATAGAAAGTCTGTACTACAGAATGTTCTCAACAAAATATTCCATAAGGAGGAAATAAAACACAACAATGTAGTTCACCAAAGGGAGGAACTGTCTTAGAGAAAAACCACTCAAAGGAGAAACCAAGCCAAATTAAAAAACAAAAATATGCTCAAATGACTGGAAATACAAATCATGTCTCAATAATAACCCTGAACATTAATGGCCTAAACTCATCAATCAAAAGACATAGACTGGCAGAATGGATTAAAAAGAAAGACTCAACAATATGCTGCCTGCAAGAGACTCATCTCATAGAAAAAGATATTCACAGACTAAAGGTGAAAGGCTGGGAAAAAAAACTACCCTGCACATGGACGCAGTAACAAAGCGGGAGTTTTCATCCTTATATCAGATAAAGTGGACTTCAAGCCAAAGTTAGGCAGAAGAGAAAAAGAAGGACATTTCATACTGCTTAAAGAAACCATAAATCAGGAAGACAAAATGATAGTAAATATTCATGCCCCAAACAATGGTGCATCCCTGTACATCAAAAAAATCCTTCTCAATTTCAGAAATCACATAAACCACAGCACAATCATTCTGGGTGACTTAAACACACCACTGTCGCCACTAGATAGCTCTTCCAAACAAAATCCAACCAAAGAAACCATAGAACTCAATAACACAATCAATAAGCTACACTTAATAAACATATATAAAATATTTCATCCATCATTGAGCGAATTTACTTTCTTCTCAGCAGTACATGGAACCTTCTCAAAAATAGATCATATGTTATGCCACAAAGCAGCCCTTAGGAAATGCAAAAAAATAGATACTCCCTTGTGTTCTATTAGATCATCATGGACCAAGAATATAAATCAATGACAAAATAAAAAAGAGAACTTACTCCAACACCTGGAGACTAAATAATATGCTACTAAATAAAAAATTAATAACAAAAACATCAGGGAGGAGATAAAATATTCTTAGAGGTCAATGAGAATGATGATACAACATATCAAAATCTCTGGGACACTATGAAAGCAGTACTAAGAGGAAAATTCATTGCATGGAGCACATTCCAGAAAAGAATGAAAAGTCAACAACTAAAAGACCTAACATTACATCTCAAAGCCCTAGAAAAAGAACAACAGAATAACAACAAAAGTAGGAGTAGACAGGAAATAATTAAAATCAGAAATGATATCAATGGAATTGAAACAAAAGAAACAATTCAAAAAATTGACAAAACAAAACGTTGGTTCTTTTAAAAAGTAAAGAAAATAGACAAACCCTTAGCCACACTAACAAAGAGAAGGAGAGAGAAAACTCAAATTACTAAAATTCGTGATGAAAAAGGAAATATCACAACAGACAGCACTGAGATACAGAACATAATGAGAAGCTACTTTGAAAATCTGTATTCCAACAACATAGAAACTGCCGAAGACATTGACAAATTTCTAGAGACAGATGCTCATCCCAAACTGAACCAGGAGGACATACACAATTTAAGCAGATCAATATCAAGAAATGGAATAGAAGAAACCATTAAAAATCTACCATCCAAGAAAAGCCCAAGACCAGATGTATTCTCAGTCAAATTGTACAAGACCTTCAAATAAAAACTGATTCCAATAATTCCCAATGTATTCCAGGAAATAGAAAAAGAGGGTACCCAACCAAACTTGTTCTATGAAGCTAATATCACCCTCATATCCCAACTAGAAAAGACATATCAAGAAAAGAAAATTTTAGACCAATATCCTTGATGAATATAGATGCAAAGAACCTTAAGAAAATATTGGCAAACCATATCCAAAAACATTTTAAGAAAATTGTGCACCACGATCAAGTGGGGTTCATCCCTGGAATGCAAGGATGGTTTAACATTTGTAAATCAACAAACGTAATAAATCATGTCAATAGACTTAAGGATAAGAATTATATGGTTATTTCAGTTGATGCAGAAAAAGTTTTCGACAAAACACAACACCCGTCATGCTCAAAGCACTAGAAAAAATAGGGATAGTAGGAACATACCTGAACATTGTAAAGGCTATTTATGCTAAGCCCATGGCCAACATCATTCTTAATGGAGAACAACTGAAACCATTCCCTTTAAAAATGAGAACAAGATAGGGATGTCCTCTTTCACTACTTCTATACAACATTGTCCTTGAAACTCTAGCCAGAGCAATTAGGCAAACCAAAGAAATTAAAGGATACGAGTAGGACAAGAGGAACTTAAGCTGTCACTATTTGCAGATGACATGAATCTGTATTTGGAGGATCCAAAAACCTCCTATAGAAAACTTCTAGACTTCATCAATGAATTCAGCAAATTAGCAGGCTATAAAATCAACACGCATAAATCTAAAGCTTTTTTATATGCAAGCAACAAAACAGCTGAAAGGGAAATGAGGAAAACAACTCCATTTGCAATAGTCTCAAAAAACAAAATACTTGGGAATCAATCTAACCAAAGAGGTAAAAGATCTCTACAATGAAAACTACAAAACAGGAGGCGATCCAAGATGGCGGACTAGAGGGTGACTGCATCCCCAGTCGCTCCACAACCCAGGAGTTAATAAGGGGAGGCAATGAGAGACTCAGACTAAAATAGAGCCACGGGTGAGTCTGCCCACTGGGTAAAGCTCAGCCTGGCTCATCGGAGCAGAGCAGGGCAGCTAGAGTCTTCCACAGGCAGCCCTGTGCACTCTGGCGATGGGCCCCACCCACACAGCCAGCTTCTCCAGGTTCTCGAAGCAGGCCCCCTAGTGAAAGCCTTTCTGATCAGAACAAGCTCCAAGTCCTGGAGCCAGTGCGGCATACCCTGGCCCACAAGCAGCTACAGGGACCAGGACAGGGCAGCCAGAGACTTCCCCAAGGACCCTGGACCCCTGTGGTTGGAGGCATCTTTCAAGGCTCGCTTCTCGGAGCAGACCACCCAGTGAGAGCCTTTCTACATAGAGCCAGTCACAAGTCCCCGATCCAAGGGAGAGCTTCGATCCGCAAGCAGCCTCTGGGATCAGGGCAGGGCAGCCAGAGACTTCTTCAGGCAGTTCTGCCCACCCCAGCCACAGGCTCTTTCCACAGGATGATCCAAGATGGTGGACTAGAGGGTGACTGCATCTCCAGTCACTCCAGAACCCAAGACTCAAGAAGGGGAAGCATTGAGAGACTTGGACAAAAATAGAGTCATGGGTTGAGTCTCCCCCACTGGGTGAAACTTGGCCTGGACAGTAAGCACAGATAGGAGTGGCTTATCGGAGCATGGCAGGGCAGCTAGAGTCTTCCCCAGGTAGCCTTCCACACTCCGGTGGTGGGCTCCTGCCACATGGCCAGCTGCACGGTGCAGGCCCCCACTGAGAGCCTTTCCACACACAGCCAGCTCCAAACGCTGGAACCAGTAGGGGGCTAGGGGCAGCTTTCTTCAGATGCACTGCATTATCAAGTTCCTCCAAGACATCAGGCTACTGAAGGCTGGGAGTTGATACACTGGATATCTACTGGGAAACTATAAGCCAATAGAGGAAATCGGCAATATCTCAGAGTCCCACTGATATCTGACCAATATGAGAAAAAAAGGCAAGAAAATGTCCCAAACAAACTTAGATACTACATCAATAAAACCCAATGCCAGCACAGCAGAAGAAATGTCAGAAAGGGAGTTCAGAATGTACATAATTAAAACAATCAGGGAAGCAAATGAGGAGATGAAAGAGCAAATGCAGGCATTAAATGATCACACCAATCAACAGTTAAAAGACCAAGTACGGGAAGCAAGAGATCATTTCAATAAAGAGTTAGAGATACTGAAAAAAAAAAAAAAACTGAAATACTTGAAATGAAGGAAACAGTAAACCAAGTTAAAAACTACATAGAAAGCATAACCAATAGGATAGAACACCTGGAAGACAGAACCTCAGACATTGAAGACAAATTATTTAATCTTGAAAACAAAGTTGGTCAAACAGAGAAGATGGTAACAAATCATGAACAGAATCTACAAGAATCATGGGATATCATGAAAAGGCCAAATTTAAGAATTATTGGGATTGAGGAAGGCTTAGAGAAACAAACCAAAGGAATGAACAATCTGTTCAATAAAATAATATCAGAAAATTTCCAAAATCTGAAGAATGAAATGGAAAAACAAGTACAAGAGGCTTATAGAACTCCAAATATACAAAATTACAACAGACCCACACCAAGGCACACTATTATGAAAATACCTAACATAAAAAATAAAGACAGAATTTTAAAGGCCACGAGAGAGAAGAATCAAATTACATTCAGAGGGAAACCAATAAGAATATCAGCAGATTTTTCAATCCAGACCCTAAAGGTAGAAGGACCTGGAACAATGTTTACCAAGCCCTGAAGGAAAATGGATGCCAACCAAGAATCTTATACCCAGCAAAACTTACCTTCAAATTTGACGATGAAATAAGATCCTTCCATGATAAAAAAAAGCTAAAGGAATTTACAAAAAGAAAGCCAGCATTACAGAACATTCTCAGCAAAATATTCCATGAGGAAGAGATGAAAAACAACGATGCAAATCAGCAACAGGAGGCGATAACCTAAAGGAATAGCCAAATAAAGGAGAAACCAAATCATGTCAAAAAACAAACATGAGTCAAATGACTGAAAATACAAATAATATCACAATAATAACCCTGAATGTTAATGGCCTGAACTCATCAACCAAAAGACAAAGACTGGCAGATTGGATTAAAAAGAAAAATCCAACAATATGCTGCCTGCAAGTGACTCATCTCACAGAAAGAGATACCCATAGACTAAAGGTGAAAGGATGGGGAAAAACATACCATGCACACAGATACAGCAAAAAAAGCTGGAGTATCCATCCTCATTTCAGATAATGTGGACTTCAAACCAAAACTAGTCAGAAGGGATAAAGAAGGACATTACATGCTGTTTAAGGGAAGCATAAATCTGCAAGACATAACAATCATAAATATCTATGCCCCAAACATTGGCTCATCCATGTACGTCAAACAAATCCTTCTCAATTCCAGAAATCAAATAGACCACAACACAATAATACTAGGCGATTTTAACCCACCTCTCTCACCACTGGATAGATCGTCCAAACAAAACTGAATAAAGAAATCATGGATCTCGATAACACAATCAACAATTTAGACTTAATGGACATATACAGAATATACCATCCAACAAAGAATGAATACACTTTCTTCTCAACAGCACATGGATTCTTCTCTAAAATAGATCATATATTATGACACAAAGCTACTGGTAGCAAATACAAGAAGATAGAGATACTACCTTGTACTCTATCAGATCATAATGGATTGAAATTAGAAATAAATGACTGAATAAAAAACAGAAACTTCTCCAATACCTGGAGACTAAATAATACACTATTATATGATGAATAGATAACAGAAGATATCAGGAGGAAAATAAGAAAATTCTTAGAAGTAAATGAGAACAAAGAAACATCATAAAAATCTCTGGGACACTATGAAAACAGTACTTAGAGGAAGATTTATTCCATGGGACGCATTAAAAAAAGAAGTAGAAATCAACAAATAAACGACAACACTACAGCTCAAAGCCCTAGAAAAAGAAGAGCAGACCAATACCAAAAGTGGTAGAAGACAGGAAATAGTTAAAATCAGAGACGAAATGAATGAAATTGAAACAAAAGAAACAATTGGAAAAATTAACAAAATAAATAGTTGGTTCTTTGAAAAAATAAACAAAATTGATAAACCCTTAGCCACACTAACAAAGAGAAAGAGGGAGAAAACTCAAATTACTAAAATTCGGAATGAACAAGGAAACATCACAACAGACACGAGTGAAGTACAAAACATAATTAGAAGCTATTTTGAAAATCTATACTCCAACAAAACAGAAAATCTCGAAGACATCAACAAATTTCTAGAGACATATGAATTACCTAAACTGAACGAGGAGGACATACACAACTTAAATAAACCAATTTCAAGCAATGAAATAGAAGAGGTCATCAAAAGCCTACCAAGAAAGAAAAGTCCGGGACCAGATGGGTTCTCAGCCGGGTTTTACAAAACCTTTAAAGAAGAGCTCATTCCAATACTCCTCAAAGTATTCCATGAAATAGAAGAGGAGGGAAACGTCCTAAACTCGTTCTATGATGCCAATATCACCCTGATACCTAAGCCAGACACAGAAACATTGAGGAAAGAAAATTTCAGACCAATATACTTAATGAACATTGACGCAAAAATTCTCAACAAAATTTTAGCAAATCGCATCCAAATATATATTAAAAAGATAGTGCACCACGATCAAGTGGGTTTTATCCCAGGGATGCAACATTGGTTCAACATTCAGAAATCAATAAATGTCACTCACCATATCAACAGACTTAAAGTTCAGAATCACATGATTATTTTAATAGATGCAGAAAAAGCATTCGATAAAATACAGCATCCCTTCATGCTCAAAACACTAGAAAAAATTGGGGTAGTGGGGACATTCCTTAACATTATAAAGACCATCTGGCCAATATCATTCTATATGGTGAAAAACTGAAAGCGTTCCCCCTAAAAACTGGAACAAGGCATGGATGCCCTCTTTCACCACTTCTATTCAACACCGTCCTTGAGACTCTAGCCAGAGCAATTAGACAGACCAAAGAATTTGAAGGGATACGAATTGGAAAAGAAGAACTCAAAATATCTCTGTTCAATGATGACATGATTATATATTTAGAGGAACCTGGAAATTCCACCAGAAAACTTTTAGAATTCATAAGTGAATTCAGTAATGTAGCAGGTTACAAGTTCAATGCTCATAAATCCAATGCATTTTTATACATAAGTGATGAATCTTCAGAAAAGAAATAAGGAAAACTACCCCATTTATAAGAGCATCAAAAAAATAAAATATTTGGGAATCAGTCTCACAAAATAAGTGAAGGACCTCTACATTGAGAACTACAGAACACTAAAGAAAGAAATTAAAGAAAATCTTAGAAGATGAAAAGATCTCCCATGTTCCTGGATAGGCAGAATTAATATTGTCAAAATGTCCATACTACCTAAAGTGGTATACAGATTCAATGCAATTCCAATTAAAATCCCAATGATGTACCTCACAGAAATAGAGCAAGCAATTATGAAATTCATCTGGAAGAATAAAAAACCTAGAATAGCTAAAGCAATTTTCAGTAGCAAGAGTGAAGTAGGGGGTATTGCAATACCAGATCTTCAACTCTACTACCAAGCAATAGTAACAAAAATGGCATGGTATTGGTACCAAAATAGACAGGTAGATCAATGGTACAGAATAGAGGACACAGATGCAAACCCAAATAAATACAATTTTCTCATACTAGACAAAGTGTCCAAAAATATGCAATGGGGAAAAGATAACCTCTTCAACAAATGGTGCTGGGAAAACTGGAAAACCATTTGCAACAGAATGAAATTAAACCCCTATCTCTCACCCTACAGAAAACTCAAATCAAAATGGATCAAGGACCTCAGAATCAGACCAGAGACCCTGCATCTTATAGAAGAAAAAAATAGGTCCAAATCTTCAACTCTTGACTTAGGATCAGACTTACTTAACAGGACTCCCTAGCACAAGAAATAAAAGCAATAATCAACAACTGGGACAGATTCAAACTAAAAAGCTTTCTCTCAGCAAAGGAAACTATCAGAAATGTGAAGAGAGAGCCTACAGAGTGGGAGAATATCTTTGCCAACCATACTTCAGATAGAGCGCTAATTTCCAGAATCGATAAAGAAATCAAAAAACTCTACACCAAGAATACAAATAATCCAATCAACAAATGGGCTAAGGAAATGAACAGACACTTTACAGAAGAAGATGTACAAGCCATCAACAGGTATATGAAAAATGTTCAACATCCCTAGTAATAAGGGAAATGCAAATCAAAACTACCCTAAGATTTCATCTCACCCCGATTAGAATGGCGATTATCAAGAACAGAAAAAACAATATGTGTTGGCGAGGATGTGGTGAAAAAGGAACACTCATACATTGCTGGTGGGGTTGCAAATTAGTGCAGCCACTCTGGAAAGCAGTGTGGGATTTCTCAGAAAGCTTGGAATGGAAATACCATGTGACCCAGCTATCCCACTCCTTGGCCTATACCCAAAGGACTTAAAATCAGCATACTACAGAGATACAGCCACATCAATGTTCATTGCTGCTCAATTCACCATAGCCAGATTGTGGAACCAACCTAGATGCCCTTCAGTTGATGAATGGATAAAGAAACTGTGGCATATATATGCAATGGAATATTACTCCGCAATGAAGAATGATAAAATTATGGCATTTGCAGACAAGTGGATGAAATTGGAGAATATGCTAAGTGAGATAAGCCAATCTCAAAAAACTAGAGGATGAATGATCTCGCTGATAAGCAGATGAGGACATATAATGGGGGGTGGGAGGGGTTAGCATTAGGTTTAGGGTTAGATTTAGGTTTAGGGATAAGGAGTGTGGTAAGAATGAAGGAAAGAAGGACTGTATAGAGGGAAAAGAGGGGTGGGAGGGGTGGGGGGGAAGGGAAAAAATAATGAATCAAACATCATTGCCCTATGTAAACGTATGATTACACAAATGGTATGCCTTGACTCCATGTACAAATAGAGAAACAACATGTATCCCATTTGTATACAATAATAATAAAAAAAATTCTACATGAAGAAAAAAGAAAACTACAAAACATTGAAGAAAGTAATTGAGGAAGACTTTAGAAGATGGAAAGATCACCCATGTTCTTGGATAGGCAAAATTAATATTGTCAAATTGGCCTTACTACCAAAGTTGTATGCAGATTCAATGCAATTCCAGTTAAAATTCCAATGATGTACCTTACAGAAATAGAGCAAGCAATCATGAGATTCATCTGGAAGAATAAGAAACCCAGAAGAGCTAAAGCAATCATTAGCAGGAAGAATGAAACAGGGGGTATCGCAATACCAGAACTATAACTATACTACAAAGCAATACTAACAGAAGCAACATGTTTTTGGTACCAAAATAGACAGGTACATCAATGGTACAGAATAGAGGACATGGGCACAAACCCAAATAAATGCAATATTCTCATACTAGACAAAGGTGCAAAAAATATACAATGGAGAAAAGATAGCCTCTTCAACAAATGGTGCTGGGAAAACTGGAAAACCATTTGCAACAGAATGAAATTAAACCCCTATCTCTCACCCTGCACAAAGCTCAACTCAAAGTGGACCATGGATCTTGGAATCAGACCAGAGACCTTGCATCTTACAGAAGAAAACTTAGGTCCAAGTCTTCAATATGTCCGCTTAGGATCAGACTTCCTTAACAGGACCCCCATAGCACAATAAATAAAAGGAAGAATCAATGATTGTGATAGATTCAAACTAAAAAGTTTTCTCTCAGTAAAGGAAACTAACAGCATCGTGAAAAGAGAACCTAAAGAGTGGGAGAAAATCTTTGCCACTCATACTTCAGATAGAGCACAAATTTCCAGAATCTATACAGAACTCAAAAAAACTCTACACCAAGAATACAAATAATCCAATCAACAAATGGGCTAAAGAAATGGACACTTCACAGAAGAAGATGTACAAGCAATCAACAGATATATGAAAAAGTGTTCAACATCTCTAGTAATAAGAGAAAAGCAAATCAAAACTACCCTGATTCCATCTCACCCCAATTAGAATTGCAAATATCAAGAATACAAGCAATGATAGGTGTTGGTGAGGATGTGGGGACAAAGGTACACTCATACCTTGCTGGTGGGGTTGCAAATTAGTGCAGCCACTCTGGAAAGCAGTGTGGAGATTCCTTAGAAAACTTGGAATGGGCCCACAATTTGACCCAGCTATCCCACTCCTCAGTCTATACCCAAAGGAATTAAAATCAGCATACTACAGAGGTGCAGCCACATCAATGTTCATTGCTGCTCAATTCACCATAGCCATATTGTGGAACCAATCTAGATGTCCTTCAGTTAATGAATGGATAAAGAAAGTATTATATAAGTATATATATATATATATATATATACACACACACATACACACACACACATATATATACATGTACATATATGCATATATTGTATTTATATATACAATAAAATATTGCTCAGCTATGAAGAATAATAAAATTATAGCATTTGCATGTGAATGGATGAAATTGGAGAATATCATGCTAAGTGATATAAGCCAATCTCCAAAAAGCAAAGGACGAATGGTGTTGATGATAAGCGGATGATGACATATAATGGGGGGTGGGAGGGGGCAAGAATGGAGGAAGGAGGGACTGTATAAAGGGAAAAGAGGGTTGGGAGGGTTGGGGGGAAGGACAAAATAACAGAATGAATCAAACATCATTACTCTAAGTAAATGTATGATTATGCAAATGGTCTGCCATTACTCCATGTACAAACAGAAACAACATGTCTCCCACTGGTTTACAATAAAAATAAATTTTAAAAATAACAATAAAAAAATAAAAAAGAGAGTGTGGTTGGTGATCATCCAGAGGATCACTGTCCAGTACTTATTTGGTTTAGGAATTTAGTGTACCCAACCATGGTTGGGTCAGGAGCAATGTCAGGATGACATGCTTGTGTCACAGACTTATGTGATGGTATTAGATTTAAAATGTTAAATTAAAGAACAAGTTAGGAGAGCATTAACTTTCAGCATTTCTATATATCCCCAAAGTAGATACTGACACTTCTGTATACTACGTTCTGTACAGAATTTCTCATTTACAATTTCATCAAAAATCAAATCAATGCATTTTCCAGAAAAGACACTTGATAGAAAGAAAATAACACACAGACTTTAAGACAACAGAAACTCTTCACCTGATATGCTTAATTGAATTGCTCATTTCTTTTGTAATATGAGAAACATTTGTTATGAACTTTAACAACTATGTTCAGTTCTACTGTACCATAGGTATATTGTCCTTTGTGTGAAACAATTCTAATAGCACAAAATTTGAATTTTGTATTCATATTTTAATGTGAAATTGCAAATTTAGTATAATTTTAAATCTGATCACTAATGGCACATATTTCTTATATATATATTTGTTTAAGAAAAACAGTGGTCTCCATTTCCTGGAAGAATTTCCTATTTCTTTGGTAGAGATGACTTACTAATGAGGCCATCTCCAGATAGATTTAAATATTAAGACCTACCCTATGTACCCATGCAGTTGTACATAGGAATATAACCTGACTCCAAGTGTAAACTCTCCTCATCCCTCTTTATCTTATTAATACACTTATTCTTAGTGTGGAAACATTATTGTGAACTGTTAGTCTCTTTTCATTATTTCTAGTCAATGGGTTTGCAAGCACCATGAAGTTTTGCTAAGTTTAAAATATACATAAGTGATATGTAGCAACCTGCATTTTTATACATCTTTTTTCTTCCCTCAGGAATAATTCTGAGTTCTGTCAATGACATAACCTGGTAATTCTATTTAACTATTTGTTTTTCCCTCAAAGAGCCTACTCTAGGTATCCTTGATTGATTTCTTTGCTTCCTTCTTTCTACTTAATTAAATCAGCAGTTTCTTTCCTTGTCTATTCTGGCTGATATTTATGTAACATCAATGTTTTTGATTTTGTTTTGTTTAGCTGAAATATTTTTAAATCACTTTTTAACACTTCTGCAGTCCATATTTTTACCTCATTCTGTATTTTCCTCATAAATATCATATAGTTTATTTTTTGGTAATATTTATATACCATCTTATTGTTACATCCCTAAACTTTACAAGTGGATTAATGACTGCTCAGATACACATGCGCATTCTGCAGTACTGTAATCACTAAACCTTCTTGTGTCCTATTCTTTCTCTCTGAATTCCTTTCTTTCCCCTCTAACATACACCCTTTGGGATAAAAACTTTAGAAAGTCTTCTAATGACAGGCTTTAAATCAAATTCTGATATATATTTCCCACTGCCAAGTGTTTGTCCAAAACTGCCACAGACTTTAATGTGACTTTGTTATTCAATGTTTATATATAAAACTGCACACTACTGAGAGTTTTTTTTTATTATAAACAAATGGGAAAATGTTATTTATGTTTGTACATGGAGTAAAGGCATACCATTTGTGTAATCATAAATTTACATAGGGTAATGTTGTTTGATTCATTTTTAAAAAATATTTTCTAAGCTATTTGCTGCCATGTCCCACTACCCAAGAACCTAGCTATAAAATAGGCTTCTTTGACTGTGGAGCAACTTTCTTATTTAGTCTAAAAACATAATCTCTATATAAAACTACCTCCTAATTAAACAATCCTATAATCCAGATAGCCACATGTTTACTAACATGCCTACCATACTGTTATTGGGATTAAAATTAGAAGAAAGAGATTTATAAGATAGAAAATTATTGTTAGATAACTCACCCCAAGACACCAATCATAAGCTTTTCCTCCTGTTTGCACATTCACTCACTCGGTAAAGAATGGATCTGACCAAGAGATACTAACAGTTCACTTTTATGTCTTAAAACATACTTTCTAGAGCTTCAGCAATTGACAGGCCATTCCCTTTTGGGATATTAAAGATTAACAAATGGAAAGATTTCCTGGAGAAAATTATTACCAAAGGGCACTATACAGTGGTTCCATCAATGGATTGACACCTTGGAAGCAGCTGAACATGTCTATCAGTCCAGTGACAGTCTTGAAGAATTTATAACCAAGAGGGTGAAATAAGAGTGAGAAAGAAGGATATGGGTAGTACAAAAAAGGTAATGTCTCTAGTGAGGGCAATACAAACCCAACCTTTCAAACAGAAGAAAGGAAGTATTAGATTTTCCAAAATTTCTGTATATCACTGAATGGAGGGAAAAAATGGAATGAACCTGAATAAATGGTTATTTTCTGTTTCTTAGAGAATCAAACTATAAAATAAAATTTTAAGAAGGAAACATTTCCTGGAAGAGCTACTTTGGTTCTAGTACAAATAGAGGTGGCAATTTGGGGTTGGTGCATATGGTGCTGAAATGTCCAACTGATGTCTTCTCCTCTGTTTTCCCTTTGAACATTGCTCACAATGATTCTGCAGCCAGATTTCAGCAGTTGATCTCTAAGACCATGATTTGCTGGGCCCAGGAGCCAGTGATTGAGGACCCTGAGCTTGTGAGGGCCATGTTTGTCTTGCTGTATTGTTAGTTTGAAGGCATTGGGTGTCTGGTCCAGACTCTGATGAAAGCCTACACCATCAGTGCTGTCTCTATGGAGGACATCATCAAACTGTTGGCATCTCTTGGTCAGATTCATTCTCTGCTGAGTGTGTTAATGTGCAAAGAGGAGGAAAAACTTATGATTTGTGGGTTGGGTGAGTTATCTAACAACAATTTTCTACCTTATAAATCTCTTTCTTGTAATTTTAATCCTAATACCAGTGTGGTAGACATGTGAGTAAACATTTGCTAGAGTAGCCCATCCTGATTTGTTGACAAAGTTGCAGAAGGCTAAAGAAGCAGGGGAAAAAAGAAGAAAAGGAATGGGGAAAAAAGAAATAAAAATGAAAATAATCAGATATACGAGACAAAATTAAAACTTACCCACCAATTGGGGTTCTGTCCTTTCTATTTCAAGCATTATGAAATGGATAAAAGCAGAACATACATGTACAAAACAGTACTACCTCACAAGCTTTAGATAAGAAAATGCAAAGAGTATTGAGATTAGGGTTGACAGTGTGTGAGAATGTGTTTGTGCATCTATAGAGAAGTCATTTATTAAGTCTTCTTTGGGTCTGTCTTGTGGTTGGGAGTTGATCTGCTCACCATGCACTCCATTAATGCATTCCAAAAATACAGTAACCATTGAGTATATATAGTGTCAGAAACATCACTTGCTTTTGCAAGATCATGATGCATAATATGAACATTAAACAAATCATGTTAACATGAGTTTTTTGGTGGTCTAATAGAAAGCTTGCATTACTGCTGAAAAGCCATGGCCAGGTGCATGATTGGGGAAGACCTCCAGAGAAGGAGGTTTATGAGTTGGAAATTGGTACAGAGAATTCATGACATGGTGGTACTAGCAGTGGAGGGCATGATGATGTTCAAAAGCACAGAGTTATAAGAGGGGACAGGGAAAATTAAGTGGAACATCTGGTCCAAAGGGGCAGTCTAGGAAGGGAGAACAATGGAAGAGGAAAGAGGAGGCATTTCAGAAATCCAAGGAATAATGAACTCTGTCTTCTGATGGCTGGATTTACTTCCTAGTGATGACTGAGGTGATCCAGCAGCAGTGCTGAGTACCTCCATGATCCTATCCTTGGATGAGAGCTGACCTCTCCATTTCATTTTCCCTTAGATGAATTTCCAGGGTCTGCCCCAGTGTGACTCATTGAGCATGTGGTCTGCCCACATGCTCAACCCTTAATACCTCTGATATCTGCCTCCATTGTCCTGACATGCCACTACTTGTGACATTCCAAGGTCACATGCTGCATTGCTGATGACTGGGCATATTTTCCTCCGGAGCACTTATAAAAACATCAACAGGGCTACTCACTGAAACTGGCAGCTGATACTATTCTTGTCAGAGTTACCTCTGTCTCCTCCCTGCCCCTACAGAATCTTCTTATTCATTTGAACAACCGACACTGCCCACCCCATATTATGCTAACTATGGATTTCAAAACATTGTTTTATAAAGAACTAAGGGCAAAGGGCTCTTTGAACATCTAACATGTTACTTCAATGTGTTTCTTACCTGTTGAAAGTAGACTGGTTTATTTCCTACAAGATCCATCCACCAGGCCTGATTTTCCTACCCAGTTAATGGCATTTTCTCCCCAATTTCATTTTCTTGGGGGTTGAATGATTTTATATCTTATTTTGAGTGTTCATCTTGCCCAGAGCACAAGTGATATTCACTTGACTCTTCTCAGTGTCCTTGATGGACAACATCCCCCAAAACTTATTTTTACCAATGTGATTTACCCTCAGAAAATATGAAGAGGGTCAAGGTGACATAGGCAAGGTTTATTTTTTTTTCAAACTCTTTTAACAAAGCAGCTATTTTGTTCCACAAAGTGTTAGGAGCACATTCATTTATTCAATAATATTTATTTTAGGTCTACTCTGTGCCATTTTCTTTTCTAGGTCCTTGGAATTTATCAAGCGACCTTGGAATCTATCAAGGGACCAAAGTTTGCAGTCCGTGGAGCTGACAAGTAATTGTAGGAAGGTATAAAGAGGAAGAAGAGAGAAAGAGCAAAAAGCATAATTAATAAATTATATTGTATATTCAAGGGTGATAAGTGTGATGGTACCAAGGAGAGTAGGCCAAGGAAGACAGGGTATCCCCACTGAGAAGGTGGCATTTGAGCAATGATGTGAGAGAAGTGAGGGATTGTGCTGTAGGAATTAGTGGGGGAAAGTTTCAGATAGCTGGAATAGGTCTATCAATTGATGAGACCTGGAAGGGTCCAAGAACATCAAAGATTGTTGGAAGAGATAAGGCCTACAATTCTGCAGGGTGCAGGTCCTTCCAGGCTATTAGAACCTTGGTTTCTGGAATGTCATGGTAGTTTCTTAAACAGGCAACTGCCATAATCCATGTGATGTATTAAGAGGTCTACCATGTAGCCAGGAACAATAACATATGTCTGTATTCCCAGCAGCTTGGGAAGCTGAGGCAGGAAGATCTCAAGTTCAGAGTCAACTTCAGCAAATTAGTGAGATACTGAGAAACTTAGCAAGGAACCTATATCAAAATAAAATAAAATTGGTTGTGGATGTTTCTCAGTGGTTAAGCACCATTTGTTCAATCCCTAGTACAGAAATGCTTACCATGTAAACAGGAAAATAGACAAGTCAACCTATTTGAAGGGGAGAGAAAGAGCCAGCCTATCAATAGGTAGATCCCATATCCCAGAGTGTCTGCAAAGTCCAGTGTCATATCATCAAGTCCACAAAATATGTGAGTTTTAAAACATAGTGTTCATTATTGTTTAGGAGTGGCAAGTCCAAAAGTTCAGAGTAACCTGCCACTGAAGAGGTAGCTCATTATGTTCTCTTCCCAGTTAAAGGGGTCACCATATGGCATGAGTGCAACATGGGGGCTGGAGCTCTGGGGTCAGTCAGAGACAGAGGAAGGTAGAGGAAAATGTGAGCAAGAGTCCTTAGTGTGCTTTCCATGAGAAGGAAGAGGTAGGGTGGGGTAGACAGGTTTATGGTTGACTGAATTAAATAATTTCAGTAAGCTCTGGTACACAGTACTGACCTTTATAATCTGCTGTCTGATCCAAAGGGGATTAGGACAGGCGGATGATGGCCCAGAGAGTGTGATCTCAGTAAAGGAGGATGTTGAGGTCATGGGTTCTGCCTTGGCTGACTCACATTTGAAAAGCCTACTGAGATGAGAATTGTTTGCCACCTCAAAGAATTAGCTAAGTCTGGGGGTGGAGGAAAGTCCCTACTGGATTAGTAAGACCCAAAGATGTCAAAGTATCAATGATACAGAATAAGAAGATATAATTAATGCACAGTGGTTTTTATTAATGCCACACATGTCACTTGAGACCTAGAGTAACCTTTGGCCAATTAGGTCAGGATAAGGGGGAGGAGAGTCTAACACTGAGGCAGTGCTGAGATCCACACCTCACAACACTACCCTCCCCAAAGACAGAATCCCAGTGGGGAGGCATAGAGTGGGAACCCCACTGAGCCACACCAACCTCAAATCTGGACTCGGTCAGTTTCCCTCCATGAGTCTTAGCTTCAGGCTCGGTGGAATGAGGACTATGTTTTGATGTTGCCAAAAAGTTTGAAAAAATATTGCTCTTTTTGCAGATTTCTTTACCCAAGAGTGTTTGAGGTCAGTTCAGAAACAAGACTTTGAGTAACATCTTCACCTTTCTTCTCATTTCACTTTGCATGATTGGCATTGGTGTACTTGGATTATCCTTCAAGAACATGCTGAGAGTTCCTTAAAAGCAATCAGTGGCCATTCATTAATTCATCTGTGGTACAAAGCAAACACTTCCTCCATTCCTACCATATATCACATAGTTTAAATTTCAGAGAAAAAGACCAGAATAAGCCCCTGTCCTCAAAGAACTTATGGCTTATAGACAAATACAAAGATGAAAACAAATTGTAATACAAATAGTATTTCTGCTATCACAACCCAATTAAGATTATATTACAAGAGCTTAAAAAGACACAGCATTTGCTGAGCACAGTAATACTTACCCATAATCCCAGCAGCCAGAAGGCTAAGGACACTTTTTTACAGTACTATTATTGTTCATGTTTTACTGATAATAGCTATTGTACCAAAGGCACGCCTTAAGAATTAGCATTAATTTATCTACCTAAGTCATTCCCCCTTTTGCTCCAGTGTGCTTTGATGTGTACCAAGATCCACTCAAGGTTTGCCTGTGGTATTTGTCTTGGGACAGAATGGTCCCTCTTCTATTTTCTGGTTTGTTTTTAAGGAATCAATTGTTTTCTGAGTCTGGGATCAGTTGTCCCACAGAATGCCCCTTTTTCTGAGTTGCTGATTGTTTCCTCACAAATAGATTCCAACTAAACACTTTGGCAAGAACATGGGGATGTGAGCTCTTTTCACATCACAGGAGTGAGTTGTCTGAGCACTTTCATTCAGTTGTCCCACTAATGGTAAGACCCCATTTGACAGTTGGTTAAGGTGGTATGAAGGGTAAAAGTGATGGGGTACCTGATTGTTTTCCACAATAAGCAGATCAGTACCCTAGTGTGCTAGTGAACAGTGAATGAGTCAAGAATTCATGGAGGAAAGTCACCAAAAGGTCAACAAAATAATACTAACAACTGTTCCATCCAGTGGAACTGGCGCAGAGAAAGGAGACACCACCAATCTTGAGTTGACCAGATTTATTGTGTCCTCCCTGTTTTTCTACCTCCTTTGTTCTACCACTATCTCCCTTCTTCTACCCTCTCCCTCTCTCCTCCCCCAGGCTCCTAACTTATCAGCCAATTATAGCAAAGCTTTCTCTCACACAGGAGAGCATGCAGAGGAATGTCAGCATAGCACTATATGAATCACGAGCTGTCCATGCGTGGAATGATATTAGATAGCCAATCCTAGAGCCTGGCGTCAACATGTCATAAGTCTCCAAGGAACTAGTAGGCAAGCAACCATTTTGAGTACTTCCTTATTTTGGTATCCAGTGCCCTTTTGCTCACTGCCAGGTGCCATCTTGTCCAAGACGGCCCTCAACAAACAACTGTACCTAATGAGTACTTACTGTCTCTAAGGCAAATGACTGATTTCTCCATGGAATATCTAACTTAATCTTCATAACTGCCCAGAAAGGAAGGTATTACAGTCTTTATTTTACTAATAGGG